>NW_027179724.1:434371-439371 GCF_036669935.1 Montipora foliosa | reverse complement strand
CCAGCCTGAGATAACAGTGTATGAAATGTTTAATGAAACTTAACTGTATTTGTTTCTTTCCTATAGCTTCTGTGATATTGACGGGGAGGGCAAAGTGAATTAATTTACGTTAAGATTAATTTTGTACATATGAACAGTATAATTTCAATAACATGATATGTCTCTTTAGTCCACATTTTTTTACAACAACTTATAAATTACGTTTTAATTAGATTGGACATTACAACAGGTGTGTTAATTCAGTTGAAAAATGTAAATTGTATCAACATTGTTACCGGTTGTTGTTAATGATTTATGTTCATTTTTGGGAGAATTGTAAAACATCAAATATCAGTGTGACTGCAGTATGAAGTGAAAGGCGATATGTTTAATCTTTGGAAACATAGTGATGCCATATCATAATTCTATTGATTTTTGTTATTTTAGACAATTCATCTCACTTACATGCACTGTGGTTGTTAGCATGATTGTGATTTATTCATAATTGAATTTTATAATATATATATATATATATATTTGTTTTGTATAAAATGTAAGGCGCCTAGAACTGTTAGTGGTACAGACGCTATACAAATAAAGATTGATAGTAGCATTATTACTATGCTTATCAACATTCTTATTATTTTATTAGAAATAATAATAATAATAATGTTCTTACCTCCACAAAAGCCACTGTCTCTCACTACAGACACACATTAGTGCTGGTCTGCTTGACTGTCCACATATACGTACCATTTCCATGAGCTGAGACATTCGCAACAATTACAGTAAACAATAAGTATTGTCTTGCCAACCTCAATCACTACAGGTTTCCCAGTGATCCAAAACTTAATTTAATATACCAAGTCGACACAATCTGTCTCACAACTTGTTTACTTACCACGTGGAAGGTACATGGATGATTAAATGGCAGCCTTGCAGATTGTGTCATTGAAATGGATGTTTGTAGCGCACTTGCCAACTGGCCTAAATAATACTTTTTTACTTTCCTGTTCATTATGAATGTAACATGAATGTATAGAAAAGACTGCATGCCTAGTATGGTAGTTCTGCAAACTTCTACAACTTATTCAAAATCAATACCATAAGTATAATAATAATTATTATAATGCATTGGTGCTCGTAAACAACTGCCTATTTGGGAATGAAGCCCTAAGAGTCAAATTCCGGCTTGCAAACTTTCAATCTAAGTGAGAAATTTGATAATAAAAGGTAGATATGTATTGCAGCTGTAGTACAATTATTACAACCCATTATCATTGCAGCTGGGATCATGAGAACATCATAACATTTTAAACACAAATGTTCATACTATTCAGGTTAATCATATTGGTATAATTTGTTGAAAATGGGACAAGCAGTCATTACCATTTGGCAGTTTTATAATGCATTTTGAAATTCTCGTAAAATACATATTCATGCATTACCTGTAATGCTTGCACTTAAATGCTCAATTGATGGCCTGGACTCAGCTATTGTAGTTATAGTGGTTGTTACTGTGTCCCTGCCATTACTAAGAAGAATGAAACAAAAAATTCAAGTCAATGTTGACAATGAAATGAACCTTTTATCTCATATTTTCTGGACCAGTAGTAATGGCAAAACATTATAAATGCCACAAAAATTAGAACTGCCCATCCTGTTTCTATATGCATATCTATATTAAAGCTGTTTTCTTTAGATATTTAATCTAACCTCTTAAAATTCTAGTCTGATACTACATGTGAAAAACTAACTTAAAATAATTTATGTTGATTAAAATAATACCTGTTCCAGTAGTAGGTGTGCATGTTGAGGTGGGTGGAGTAGCACTATCTATCCCAGATAGTTTCAAGCCCAGCTCCATCGTCAGCATCACTGTCATCAACTTCGATTGGAAGAGTTGCACGCCATCTGCGACCACGGCTCTGTTCAACTTCACCTGAAGACCTTATAATCACTTCATTGCTTTGGAGAGCATCTCCACCATCCACATGATTAGAACCACCTCCCATACCACTAGCTATTGCAACACTACTGACCTTAACTGATGGACTCAAAAGATTGGTGGTGTTAGTCCCACTGGCCACAGTGCTATTTACAGTGGTGTGTATTGAGACTAAATTTGTGGCAATTGAGGTTACCGCAATACAGACACTAGTTGGCACACTGCCAGATCGAACAGCAGGCGAACCATTCGTTATGGAGATGCTTGATGAGGTCAAACCAGTCACTGCAGCTATCACCATAACAGGTGCTGCATTGCTGCTCCTTGCACTAGCAACAGTAATGGTGCTAATTGATGAGGTACTTGATGAAGTGGAACTAGTCACTGAAGCTGTCACCATAACAGTTGTTGCATTGCTACTCGTTGCACTAGCGTTAGTAATGTTACTAGTTGATGAGGCGCTTGATGAGGTGGAACTAGTAGCTATAGCTGCATCCATAATATGTGCTATATTACTCCTCCCTGCACTGGCATTACTAATAGTGGTAATTGATGTGGTTCTTGTGGAGGTTGGCCTACCTTGAAGCGTCCTTCCCCTAGAGAGTCTGTAGAGTCTACTTCCAGATAAAGGACTAGTGATATTATTGGTTCTTATGGTGTGTGTTCCATTTGAACTACCTGATGGCCCCTTTCCATCATGGCTAACAAGTCTAGCACTTGTCCCAGCTACTGGACCATTGTTAGTTGTACTGGTTGATGTTGAACTTGATCTAATACTAGTAGTCATGGACCTTGTCATGGATGGTCTGCCAAATCGACTTGAACTGGATGGTCTCGGGGCTGTGAGACTGAATCAATCACCAGTGGTAGTGTTTCTTTCAGTGTTGCTTGATGATACAATGTTGAATTGTGCATCACTTTCTGAGACTCTACCTCTTGGTTCTGGCTCCAAAGCACCAAATCTAGTTGCTGAGTGAGAAGTAATTTTAGGATCATATAAGTGAGACTTGATTTAACACTAAAGGTCAAATTGGAAAACAAAAAGACGAAACATTGAAGGATTTATGCAGTTGACTTCTACAAAATTCCAAGAAGTATAATAATTATACAGTGTTAAATTCCTTGCCAGAATTACTGTACGGCCAAGTGACTAGGTATCATTAACTCGTATATCGCATCTGGTTAGTATACACAAAGTTGTATGATTTTTTGATATCGCATTACATCAACAAAAACCCCACATGAAAAAACCATAAGTGTACTTACCTCCAGAAAGATAAGTTTGTCGAAACACAAAACCTGGACGGGACCGTCTTCCTATGATGTAAAAAGGTAGACACAAATGAAAATGGTATTTGCCAAAAAATAAGTGCAAAAAACGACCAGCCCTTGTGGATTGATTTTTTGTCCAAGTAATATACTCTATTGGATAATTGTAACTTTACTGGTGCAACTTTTGTGGTGAACATGATTTGTATATACATAATGTTTGTAATAGGTAGTCAGCGACGTAGTAATTATTATGTATCTCATATCTACATATGTTGATGACAATTAGAGGTGTTGTCCATACTTTGCGTTGACATTAAAAAATATCGATCAGAGTCAATAATTTGATATAGAAGGTTGCCAAAAGGAAGGATTTTTTTGCGTTACCTGTAGATGAACCTTGCTGCATGGCACTCTGGCTCTGAAATAAATAATTAAACCATTGACCCCTAAGATGTGAGACTTATATTTCACTCTGTCTACTGCCAGACGATTTTACTCATCAATGGGTCCTTACTTGGGTGTTTGAGGCGTGAATGCGTTAATGACATTATTATTATTATTATGATCTTATTAAATTATTGGGCAACCTCATTGGGCGTCAGTGCCAACGAGCAATACTTTACCTGCATTCTGACAAAAGCAACTCATGGTTTCACTACATTTTCTTCACAATGGTGCTCAGCATGCCGAACAGTGGTGAGCAGCTCGGCAAAAATCATGTGAAAAGGAATGCCAAAACACTATTACTAAACAAAGTAGCACCTTACGAAATACATCATTATGTTACCTGACTGGGGAATGCTTCAACCAAGCAAAGATAAAGCGAGCCTTGTCCCGCTACAAATGTACCTTGTGAAGTTCCCTAGCAGTAAATCAACAATCTGGAGCATTTGCAGGCATCAAAGTATTTCTTGAAGTTCTGTCAGTGACTAAAACTTCAAAACAGTCATCTCCATTCCTAAAGTTAGAAATAAACATTTTAGTGTGTGAAAGAAAAAGACTGCAACTTGTTCTGTAGTTTTCTCTTGATTTGGTTCGAGTTCAGTATTACACAATAATGACATTAGTAAACTTAGTGGCTCACAAACTTTCTTTTCATTGTTTGCTTTTTTATATAACTTTCTACACGATGTCTGAATTTTGGCATCATTTCACTGACCTGAATTTGTCAGTCTCTCTACCTTAACACATGTCATCTTCTTTACTTTTGCTATTGCATAATGATGTTTTGCCAGAAGCAGTTGCAGAAGGATATGTGGATGTGAGAATAACTACAAATGAGAAATTTTTATAAAAGTGACGACACATTTGAAATGAAATTTGCAAGACATGTTTCGGTCGTGCAAAGACCATCTTCAGTTGAAAGTAGAATTAATTTGAAGTTACATTTAAATTTATAATATGCTAAACAAAGATAAATAACTTGAAATAAATTGGGAATCTAACAAAATAGCCAAAGGTAACAAAAAAGAGCGTACAGTGGAACATGTTGATTAGAACGAGAGAGTTAAATTAACATGATATAATTACTTGTTTAAAGAAGGTTGCTCCCAAGAAATATGTAACGCTTCTTTTACCTTGACCTGTAATTTTGTTTTCGCACGGTCTATAACTTCAAAACATTCCGCAGAGCAGGAGTTACGGCATGCTTCAGATTGTTGAAGGTGTTTAAAGAGATGTGAGGTCCTGTCCCTGTTTAAGTGTTCGCGAATGCATGTCGAGAGGTGTCGGCTAGTTTCACCGACATAGCAAGAATTACAGCTTGCACAGGTAAACTTGTAGACAACATTCGAACGAAGTT
>NW_027179724.1:391871-419371 GCF_036669935.1 Montipora foliosa | reverse complement strand
CGACTACTGGCAGCCATTTTGTCCGTCGAGGTGATTATCGGCTGATAATCCGAGATAGCGAGCCAATGAGAGCGTGCGATTTTGTATAATCACCTGTGTATTTATACTAAACACAGATATTATAGTCGTTCATCAATATCTCAAAATTTTTATACAAAAACTCTAGAAGTGACTTGCAAAGAAACGTTTTTTCACGTATTGGCCCAAGAGTTGGCAATGAGATGCCTGGAAAGAATAAGTAAATTGTTAAATAATAGTTTGTTTGAAAAATAAAATGAGAAATATATTAATAACTGAAGATGACTACAATCAAATTGATAACATCATATCGGAACTAAAGAAATATCGGAGACCGTCCTGTTTCGTAATTTACTGTGCTTCTCACGACTTGTTATGTCTTATTTATAGTTTAAGCTTTTTCCCTTTTTTTCTCTTTTTTCTTATATGACATAAATGTCTTTGAATCTATTGAACGACCTGCCCCCATTAGCTATGCTATCTGCGGGTCGCTCTAAAATGTTCTTTACTCTTTTTTAAGAAAGAAGTAAACTGGCTGTCGTAGTTGTTGTTGTTGTTCATCCCAGTCGGCTGTAAGCTGCGCTCCAAGGTCACACTTTGATCGTATAGTGGCCGGCGGCCAGAGGCGCCGTAGTGTACTTTCGGATCAGCCTAGTTGAGGTGGGTCGTTGCTCTACTTCAGACGGACCTTAGCAGCGACAATTATTGTCATCATCATTACTATTATTATTATTATTATTATTACTTCATGGTTTGCTTCATACCTTAAGAATAGAATGCTAACGCAACTTTTGTTGATGGTGCGATGTCAGATAGCGGTACAGAAATATGATGGTGTTGAAGTAGATCAATCATTTAATTTGAGTGCTCATATGTACAAAAAATTGCTAATTTCTAATGTAGTATAATGTGGGAGAGGGTGAGGGGAAGGGAGGTGTAACAGACTCCATATCCATCAGAACAGAGCTGCCAGGGTGGTCACCTCCTCTAATTACGGTAGACGATCTGCTGAGGAAAGAACAATAAGCCATAGTAATGTATAAATTACAGATTCAAATGGCACTAGATCACTTAGCTCAAATTTTTAATATTACAAACTCTAAGTATTCCGTTAATTTGAGAAATTCGATACATTTTTTTTTCTATTAAGACCATATACTGAGGGGGTGTGGGAGAGGGTGAGGGGAAGGGAGGTGTAACAGACTCCATATCCATCAGAACAGAGCTGCCAGGGTGGTCACCTCCTCTAATTACGGTAGACGATCTGCTGAGGAAAGAACAATAAGCCATAGTAATGTATAAATTACAGATTCAAATGGCACTAGATCACTTAGCTCAAATTTTTAATATTACAAACTCTAAGTATTCCGTTAATTTGAGAAATTCGATACATTTTTTTTTTTCTATTAAGACCATATACTGAGGGGGGTAAAAACAGCCTCCATTCTAGAGGGGGGCTTATCTTCTTTCTTTTAAAGGTCAGACCAGCTTGCAATCTTGTGTTTCACTTGTGTAATTTAGTAGCTTCAAAGCTAGTAGTTATCTGGTCTTTAGCTTGATTCTAAATTTCATCTTGCCCGGGTTATGGTCTGAATGGATATCGACCCCTGGTTGCTTTTTTGCATTTTTCGGTTTAATGACATTTCTGAAACGTTAACTTATCATGAAATAGTCGATCTGATTACTTCTAAAATCACCAGGACAATGGTGCTAGGTTAAAAAACGCTTACTACTAGAGTTAATATTATGTTTGATGGTAAATGTATAGAACAGACAGACAAAAAGGTTTATTTAGGAGGCCTAGTTAACTGCAGGCGGGAGATGTGAGAAAGGATTAAAGGGAAGAATATCGTTAGCAAGAAGTGCATTCCAGGAAATGTCAAGCCAAATAAAGAAATATTAATGTGCAAACAAGTAAAAGAATATTTAAGTGTTATACATGGTCAACATTATTATATGGCTGTGAAAAGTGGACTCTGACCAAACCATGGAAAGTTAATTGTAGCCTTTCGCGATGTAGAAGAATGTTAAGAGTATCTTGGGCGGAGCATAAGACCAATGAAGAAGTTCTAAAGATGGTATATACAACAAGTTCATTGTTATCAACAATAATGAATCAAAAAATGCCGGTATTTTGGACACGTAATAAGAGCGAGGTCGATCAAAAAATTGTTACTGATAGGCAAAATTGAAGGGCAGAGAGGACGGGGGAGACCAAGAGTTACCTGCATGAAAAACATCAAAGAATGCTTAGGTGACATAATGGATGTGTAAGAAGAGCGAAAGATGGGAACAGGTTGAGATCCACGATAGCCGACTTAATTCTAGTAGATGGCAATTGATGATGATGATGATGATGATGATGATTAATTATTACAACTAACTAATACTGTTTTATTGCCTGATTTTGCACGGTTACCATGAAAAGCATTTTTATGAATTGCATTCCGTGTTTTAAATAAAGCCAATGATGATGTATGTATGTATGTATGCAAGTAGCAAAAGCAGCGCCAACCGTCCATTGATATCATTTAGTATCGGAACCTCAGCTGATAAATAGTTGTACCCTTCAGTATTGTAAGAAGTCGAATTCGCACTGTTTTCTCGAGTTGTTGATATTTTCATCTTATTTTTATCCGACTTAAGCATTCGCTGTTTCTAAGGAAATGTCTCTGAAAATTGTGCACATGTCGAGCTGGAGTCAGAAAGATGTTCTTACCTTGAAAAAGATACGTGAGAGCGAAGAGAGAGAGTTTATTAATCCCTTGACACCGCCATGTGCGCCCTCGAACAGCGCTGGTACCATAAACATTCCCACTTACGCTACATAACCGCTTTTCGTTTCCGTGTTAGCGCCATGTTGTCAATTAACTTTAGGGCCAACTTGTACAGGGGGCTTGTTTATTCAAGCAATGTTGGATAGTGTTTAACCCATACCTAAGCATTTTCACCCAACAATTTGGATAGTTAGGCTACCCCGTTATTTTTCTCCTATCGACGCATACTTTTGAGTTTGCAAAAAAAAAAAAAAAGAGAAAAAAATCGAGAAAGGAGATAATGGGCTCAAACTTTTTTCCACGTTTAACCGTAAAAGAAAAAAGACATTGTTTCCGCAAACGCAGGTTTTTCGAAAGGCACTTGTTAACGGTAAAGACTAGTTTCCACGTTAACCACAGAGAAAGTGGAAAGTTTAATATCGTTAAACGCGAATTAATTGACCAATATTGCACAAGAGATGCTTCCAAGGTATCCTTGTTTTTTTATTGAGTTACGTTTTGGTTCTGTAAACGCTCACAACGCTAAATTAAAAAAGGATATGACCTTACTGTTAAAGTAACTCGGTCGATTGCTACTGATCATTGTCGTTTCAGGTTCTTCATTAGCATTCTTTGTCGCTGTTTTCACTTCTTGTCATGATTTTCTTTGGTGATGCCAAAATCTGTAATTTCCCACCAAGACCATTCACCATACACTTTAGCTCTGGATCTTTCACTTTAAATACGTCTTTGGTAAAGCTTCTATTACAACCAAGTGAATTAACATTTAAAGAAGAGTAATTTCTGCCTGGTGTTGGAAAATGAAATTTCCCGCCGGAGAGTTTGAAGGTTATTCCTTAAATGCGGCTTGGCCTGCTCACCAAACCAGTAAACAACACCAAAAAGGGAAAAGAAGACCACAAAAACAAAAAGAATAACAAACATTCCAACTAATAATAAAAAATGAAAACCAAAACGAAGCATACCTACCTGCCCCCCAAACCCCTCTAAAACCTCCCCCCCCCCCCCCAAAAAAAAAGGGAAAAAAAAAAAATCTAAGCTAAATTTCACTCACGGGAAAAAATAAATAAGAAATAGAATCAAATCTTAATGTCACAGGGCCAACAACAATAAAGGAAAAAAAATAAGGGTGAATGAAGTAACAAATGGTAAACTGCTCATCGTTGAGTTATGGCAAGAGAAAATGAGGGGACAGAGAGGGAGGCTCAGGGCCTTGGCCGGGATATGTCATGTCCACGAAAGTTATTTTTAGACGAGCGGAAGTCTTTGTTCTAGCGGAATTCTGTCTTCCGATACGTCCGCATGCAGTCTTGCCTCGCTCTCAGGTTCTTAGTGAAAAGAGAAAATGACGGCGCACGTGGAAGGCTGATGAGTATTTATTTTCTTTCAAACATCGGACCGAGGTTGGCCTGCATGCGGACGTCTCGGAAGACTTCCGCTCGTCTAAAAGTAACTTTCGTGGACATGACATATCCCAAGGGCTGGACCGGGAGCCTCCCTCTCTGTCCCATCATTTTCTCTTGGTTATGGTGCACGCGAGAGTTGCTAAGCACGAGAGAAGCGTAAGAGTCGCTCGAGGCCATAACCGAGAGCGACTCTAGCTTCTTGAGTACTTATCAAATTCTCAAGTGCACCATAACTCAATAGTGCACGCTGAGCCGTTTACCATTTGTTTTATAACATAATCGTTAACATCACTCCTGCGTGTTTCGCGTATTTTTGCATAAATCAAGTTTGGTCAATAGCCGATGCCAACACAACTTTGCTTTCTAAAGACAACTATGAATTAACAAGACAAAATGATCAACGAACAGTTTTTCCAGACAAAAGTTTTATTGGAATCAACGATAATTTGCTCTTAGGAGAGAAAACAATTCGATTTTCTTGCGAGCGTCGACACAAACTCTCTGTCTTTGCACATGCTTCGCCTCTGTTGAAAGCGATCAACCTATCGCAAACAGCGCGACTTTTCCAAGCTAAAAAAGGAGGGTGCTAATGGGGGTACCCAATTGTCAGTTAACTACTAATTTTTCGGCAAATTATCAGTTAACTACTATTTTCTTGGCCAATTGTCAGTTAACTACTAATTTTTGTTATCTATGAACTTTTATTATCTCACAGCGATAATAATTGATTCATAACCCAAATTTTCTTCGCTTCAAAACGTCAATCAGTTTTGGGGGTTGGACCTTACTAAAATAAAGATATATCACATGAATTCACAAATATTGCGTGTTATAAGGTACACACAAGACAAGAGAATGAGGATCTGGAAGACATCGGGAGAAGAGTCAGTCGCAGCTGGTCAATTTCCCATTTTTTTAAATTCAGGCTTTGCTGGTCAGTTTTTGATTTTGATTTCTCTGACGCTTTATTTAATTTTTTGTCCTTGCACAGTCTGTTCTCTTGACCAGTGACCAGTGAAAGTATTTGATTTTTTACCTGGTGAAGGGGCACTTCCTGTTCTGTGGTCCACTGAAATCCCTAATCTCACCCCTATGTGCGCTTGCCTCGGGCATAAATATGCAAATTACGCGTTGAAAGTCAACAACACGGAGGACCATCAAATGTCATCAAAATGGAAACCCAAAAGTCAAATATTGAATAACACTTGAGCGGCTTACTGCTTACTAAATCAAAGGACACAGACATTGATACAGATAGTGGTACATACAATGACTACATATGCATTTGTGGACCAAAACTTATTTAGTTTATTGTTTTTTTTTTTTTTTTAATGTTATGTGGCAAGTTGTCGAAAACGCCGCTGAATTAATATAAAGGGAAAGAAACAGTTTGCAAAATTCACGATGTCACAAATCAAAGAGGTTAAGCATTTTTATTATATTTATACCTTTGTAACGCTGACTTTTCGAACAGAAGTAATATTTAACAATTAGACCCGTAAGGGTCAATAGCCCATGAGGCGAAGCCGAATGGGCCAGGATTTGCGTTAGTATTTGCATTGGTATTTGCACTATTCCACTAGTTGGTGATACTAATTGCTGTGATCATCAATTTCATTTCTTCGATGGTTGTTCGTTTGACGTGAAATAGTCTTTTGTTTTGTATTTTTTATTTGTATTTTTTTTTTTTACTGAAGAAGAGTATCAATAATTTTATAGATTACAGATTAGACTTCAGATTGCTGTAAAAGAAATACACCTTATTCTTACGAGGGAAAAACATTTTTTGTTCTTTTCGTGGGCGTGTTATCGCTTGAAAATGTTTCCTTCTAGTGTCCAACATCACAGCTTTGCTAAAATACGTGATCAACTTGCAAAGTGTGAGTTCTAGTATTTACTTTTCTCTCAAGTTTATATGCAGTATGTTAAAGTTGTTTGTAAAATGTATATTCACGTGTTCCACGACCGGCTTGACCAATGCACAGCACTACACGTATAATCGGTGGAAGCATTTTCCCGTGAACAAACATGTGTATATGTTCACTATCATCATGCGACTTATTCCACATGTTGACTTGAATATTTTATCAATTTAAACTCTATTCCACGTCTACAGAATCAACCGAATTATCATGAGTGAAAGCGCCGGGATCCAATCAAACTCAGCAGAGGGTGATGGTAGGGAAGCCTTTTGTGTGTGTATGTTCAAAGTTTCCTCGGTCATGAATGGTTTACTGGCACAAATTCTTTGTAATGCTTTTTACGAAATTCTTGATAGTCAGGCATTAATGCAAATAATGTGCAACCAATGGATTTAAAAAGTGCTGCTAATAAGTAAAAAATAATTCTGAACCGACTGCCGTGTTATCTATCTTATGTACCCTCGTAAGCTTCAGATCACTAACTAATTTTTTGTTTTTTTGTCCCTTGCATGATCGGCGAGAAGAGAGGAGACCAATCAACCCACGTGTTCCCGCGTATGGAGTTAACGTGCTCCCAAGGGAAAGTGACAACGGTGAGCAGTACTATTATTTCGTGTAATTATTCAATGTTTCCTTTGCTGTTCGATGCGCAATACTTTTACAAAATTCATTCTCGCTGATTCTCAACATTGGCAAGGTTCTACACGCGAGCCTAGTTATAGAGCTTAAAAAATGTGCAGGTTACATTTCAACAGTTTCTGTAATTATATTAATTATGTGTGTTCTTCCGCATATGTAGACAATACGCCGCCTCGCGAACCATCGCCAGGTCGCGATCGCCTAGAGGACTTGCGCCATCATTTGGAACGCAGGAGAAGTAACAGTTCTTAAAACATTTAGTCGCAGAAGCAATTAGAATAGCAAATATTTTAAAAATATACTAACACCTGCATTTAAATGTAACTGTTCTATAAATTGATTTTTTGAGACTCACTGCCGATAGAGAGTTGCAGTTGTCTAGAAATATTTCACTAACGTTAACAGGGTAACACACGTTGAAAATTTTACTTTATGTGACAGTACGCAAATGAGGGCGTAATGTCTTGCTTACATTGCCTGACAAACATCAGATATCTTACTTCTTACTTCATGACTGTGATGCAGTCACCGATACCTGAGCACAAGTCATAGTTATCATATTTATGTTCTAATAATAGTGATATCAAACGATCAGCTTCCCGGATTTTTTATAGTTGTGATTACATATTTTCTTGATGGATCGCGAATACGCGATCAATGTTTGTTGTGAAAAATGAGGGCTGGACAATCTGCGAGCCAGCGAGTTATGCCAACCATGCAAATTTCGCATTTAACTCTAAGCATCCATTTCAAATAGCGCTGATAAGCTGTTATTAATTCTAAGCACGCATTTTTAAAACGGTTAGCTTTCAATAACTGTGTGATTCGCATGTCGGACTCGCCATCTTGGCTCGCATGACTCGCAGTCATGGCTGGCGTGCCTCGCATGACCCGCTGGCTCGCACGTTGTCCAAACGCTGAAAGTGTTTTGTCAGTTCATTGATCTCTTTTGAGGTTGACATTATTAATAAATTGACCATTCAACTTAAAACAGATTTTCTCTGTTTTTTTTCCCATTACCTGTTTGTTTTTTTAACGAGTTTCAGCAACGTTTCGGACTGCTTAAAGATTAATATCACTTGTGCGTTATTTAATAGTCACGGAAACCTCAGAATTGAAAGGTGGGAGGTCCGTATAGTGAAAAACTGTGACCGAGGTCTTGAAAATGCTGCCCTTCGGTCGCTGAGGGCAACTTTTTGAAGACCGAGGTCTCAGTTTGTCCCTAAATGGACCGACCCTTAACTGTTAATTGTTTTCCCTCTTAATTGTTTTCTCTCTCTCTCTCTCTCTCTCTCTCTCTCTCTCTCTCTCTCTCTCTCTCTCTCTCTCTCTCCCTTCCTCGCTGAAATCACTTTGTAATTGTTAACTAGCAGCGCGTTTGATAGCGAATGCAACAAGCTGCTTACGAACTGAACGTTGCAGAGAGAAATATTGTTATTTGAATCTCATTTCCATCTTGCCTAATAAAAATGTATTTTGAAGCACTTACATCTGTGTGTAAATATATTCGGTGTCCCAAAATGGAAATTTAATGTCATTACACAAACTCGCGGAACCAGGGCTAGGAGTCCTCCCGGGTTGGCAAGATAGAAAAATAGTTCTCTTAAAGGACATGTGATTACTGGTAATGAATTTATTCTTATTTGTAATCGAAATTGACAGCAAAGAAAAAGAAAAACTGCTGGCAAAAACGAGGAAAGTGGCAAGTAATGCAAGGCTAGAAAAAGCTACTATGCAGAATTAATCATCTGGATTCCTATCTCACATCTTTTCAAAGAAAAATCATAGGAGGTCCTTACATTTAGCAAAAAGAAATTTATCACTTCAGGCGTCTCGTAACTTGACCGGGTTTGCCCAGAAAAATGACCGTTGATCACCTTGCTAAGAAAAAGTCCTATAATATTTGCGGATCTGTAGATTTCTGTGACGTATGTAAGGATGATTGATAAGGAATGGAGAAATAATCTTTAATACAAATAATTTATATTTTGAGCTTTCATTTGGACTAAAACGATGCAAACTTAGCGAAAATAATAATATCTACTTTGAAAAATAGTATGAGGACAATAAAAAGCGACTAGGGGCAACCTCGACTTGTTGCGGTGGGCCGTCAATCTGTTATCGCAGTTTTTGAGATCACGCGACGAGGTCTTTCTCGACAACGATGACATAGAGGTAGAATCCACTTAGATGGCTGGATTCTCAGGATACCGCCCGGTCATCGTCCCAAACACTATCAAAGATTAAAGAATCTTACTTATTCCAAAAGCGTGGCGTTTGAATTTAGAAAAGTGAGTCGCATGTGCACTCAGTGATTCTATGGTAATCTCATATCACACAAGAGTAACAACTTTTCTATAAGATAAATACTCATCTTTGCTGATCACTAAATATTTATTTTGCAAGAAAGATAATAAGACGGTTTATCTGCCGCGGAAGGTCGATTTAATGTCTGATATGCACGCTCATTTAGTCAAAATGCTTAGGACGCGGCAGCCGGATCCACTGGCGCTACCTGAGCCGGACATGATTATGGAGGTTCAAATACATGGAATTTGCGATAGAGAAAACAGAGAAAAGTTAATCAAATAAATAACGAGGTCGCTGCATCCAGCAGATGCTTAGTTCTTAAAAGTTTCGGGTTCATGCATCACTGTCACGCTTGGCATAACTTTTTTGATAAGTATGCTTGCACGTTGTTAGTACTAGTTAAAGCAAAAAGGGCGGATACGTTCTCCTATTCACCGGTAAACTCAGTCACGAAAATAGAATGTTCTTGTTTGAAGAAACTGGTCGTAAAGGAGAGACGAGCTTCATTGTTAAATTCTTAAATTCTTATTGAACTAACGTGTTGTTGCCACAAAGCAAACAAAAGTTTTTTGGTCTTTCCGGCTGATGTTGCAATTATCGGATGTGTAAAAATCGGAGCGTTTAAATGGAATTTTGCTGGCCCTTTGGCGGCCGAGCACAATCAGGGTGATAATCGACAAAACTCGGCAAAACGAGGTAGGTATCAAACCGTTTATCGCTGTTCCCTAGCTTGCCCTGCAGCTATGGACAGCTTGACAGAATGTTCTACACTACTAATAATTTATAGAACTAGGTAACAAGGAATTTAAACATATCCTGAAGGAATTCAATTCCATTTACTTTGCACGTCTTTCTAAGCTCAGTTCCGGCTCAGATTTTTTGTCGTCATCTTCGTGTGAAAAAATGTCTTGAATTGTCTTGGTTGGTGGCAGTGGTGCTCTGTGTGATCCAGCGAGTAATCCCAGTGATGTGCTTGTGAAACAAAACTGATTACTCCAGTGGATGGCTGTTTCACTTAACTGATAGATATTTAATCCCTCGATGGTTTGCTTAAATACGGGGCATGTGACGTAAAACAATCGCGTCAAGTGGCTGTGTTGCAAAGGTACAGGTGTGACAATGCCCATCGCAATGAAACCCCTTTAACTTTTACTTTTACTTTTACCGTATTCCGAAATTGCAATACATGGAATATAAGTTAGGAAACCTTCGTTATTGCGGATATTCACATTAATATTGTCAAACACTTGCTAAAATGCTATATTAAACATAGCTTTATTATCCGCGTTGCTGCAAAACGCCACACATTGTGGTTTAAAGCATCGCTCCACGCATTTTTAGTCCGGAATCGGGTCAATTGACCGCACCCTTATTGTGCATTCGCCGAGCTGAAAGCCCCAACTCAATGAAGTATCAACAGAATAAATGCGAATCATACTAAATGATAGCACACACTAAACCAGTTCTTTGGGGCAGAGAATGCGTATGTATGTCTACATATTTTATAGAGTATGGATGACAACTCTGATGCAAGCAGTTGGGAACAACTGTCCGACGGAGTTGAAGAAGAAATTTACAGGGGACCCCGCGATCAGGTTAGTGAGTTGATTATAAAGTTTCCTTCGTTCTATATTCAGAAACTTTCAACATAGCTGAGTAACCGCAAGAGAGGGTAAAATACTCCCGCATCCACAGAGTGTAAATAGACACGCGAGAACTAGAAACTAGAGACTGACGCATTTATTGTTCCCATTTCCGCGCGGGCCAAACTACGTGTAACGCTATAAGGGATAGACGAGAAGGATGTTGGACATCGCGTGACAATTAGGCAACATCGAAAATAACATAAAACTCTTTGTTTGTCCCTCCAAAATTTTGCGCAAGCATTGGTTTAAGTTTCTCATGTGACTTACAATGATCCGAAGATAAACTGGAAAAATGCCCTTGCAAGATTTTGGAGGGATAAACAATGATTATTATAGTAGTTTCGATATTGGCTAACTACACGATGTACATTGATCATGATTACAAGGCCACGAACATAATATTCCCATAGAGACCGTATTCAAGTGTTTTGCACAGCGTTGATCAACAGTGTTTAATTCAAAACACCAATTCTGGCCTAGTCTCTCATATACCGGGCTCCGAAATAGTGAACAGAGGCAACAGACAGAGAAACAGTGGGTACTGAGGTACAGAGGAACAGTGGGTACAGCGGATCAGTGGGTACAGAGGAACAGAGGAACAGTGGGTTCAGAGGAATAGAGGAAGAGTGGGTAGAGAGGTACAGAGAGTACAGAGGTATAAAGAAACAGTGGGTACAGCGGATCAGTGGGAACAGAGGATCAGTGGGTACAGAGGAACAGAGGAACAGTGGTTATAGAGGAACAGTGGGTACAGAGGTACAGAGGAACAGTGGGTACAGCGGAGCAGTGGGTACAGAGGGACAGTGGGTACAGAGTAGCAGAGAAACACTGGTCACAGCGGAATAGCGGTAAAGTGGGACAAAAGGAATACGAAAGTGGTAATTTATAGGATCCGCGCCCATCAAAACAATTTGCCGATTTTACAGAATTAAAAGTGAATTGCATCCCTGCATTGAACAATTCCAAAACCACTGTTCTCTAACCCATTTTTCTATAACTCACTCCTTTAAAAAAAGTGGTTATCCTGTAGTATTAGGGACTGAAACAAAGACGTCTGGTTTCTCATGTTTCGAGTAATATTGTAAATAAGGTTTACTATCTCGAAGCTTTAGAATAGTTCAAAGAGTGTACCTTCATAATAATGTCAAATGCCCGACTGCTTAGCTACACCTAATATACGTACATAGCTTTTACTGGCACCTTTCATGAAGAGTATTACCAATGTTAGGAGTTCTCGTCATCGGTTAAGAAATAGAAAACATATACCGTGTTTCTATCGAGTTATAGAAACACGAGTGAAAGTTCGGGAGAACGAGAAATGCTGTGGGAACACGAGCCGCAGGCGGGTGTTTTCACAGCTTTTTCGAGTTCTCGCAAACTTTCACGCGTGTTTCTATAACTCGATAGAAACACTGAGTACATGTTTTCAATTTCTTTTAGAAAACAACGCGACGAGAAAAAGGAAAACAACTTGTTTACTCTAATTATCAAAATGTAAATCTTTTTGCTCGCGCCATCAGTACGTCAACAGCTTGCGCTAGTTCTGTCTCCATCGAGTTATAGAAACACGATATTTAACCAATCAGCGCGTATTTTCTTAGGACTGTTTTCTAATTTGATATAAATATGAAATTTGTCAAATCCTTTTTTTAGAGAAACGTAACCATTAAATCTTAGAGTATCGATTTTTTAAAAGATTAAAGCCCATCCGATTTTCGAAAAGCTTACCACATTTACAGTGTCACGGCAAAATCGTGACTTCACATCTCACCTTGAAAACTACTTTGCGTTTCCTCGGGCTCAGAATATTGCACACGAGGCGCCCTTTTACTGAGTTGTTTGTCCGATTCACCTTAAATTTTCAGGACTACTTTTAACACAGTTCGATTTGCAAAATGGTGTCAGCGTTTTTCAATTTTTTTCGCCAGTGTTTTGATTTTACACCATACTTTTTTTGAATTCCCGGTCAAAAACACTTAAGATTTCAGAAAAAAAATAAAATAAATTCAAATCCCTGGTAGCTTAAACCTCTAGAATAGGACTAGCTGTTTTTTATTCTAGAAGCTCACGTGGAAAAAATAACGATCAAATAATAAAAAAATACCAATTTTTTGGATTCAAAAGTACATTCAAGGAGTATTACTGAAAATGATGTTGATTTTATTCTCGTGGCATAAATATCGGCTAAATAAGAAAGTTTTAGAAAAACTGACACCTCGAACCTATATATATATATATATATCAACGTTGTGCGAAGCGGTTGAATGCGGTCTCTATGGGAATATTATGTTCGTGGCCTTGTAATCAATGAACATCGTGTAGTTAGCCAATATCGAAACTACTATAATAATCATTGTTTATCCCTCCAAAATCTTGCAAGGGCATTTTTCCAGTTTATCTTCGGATCATTGTAAGTCACATGAGAAACTTAAACCAATGCTTGCGCAAAATTTTGGAGGGACAAACAAAGAGTTTTATGTTATTTTCGATGTTGCCTAATTGTCACGCGATGTCCAACATCCTTCTCGTCTATCCCTTATAGCGTTACACGTAGTTTGGCCCGCGCGGAAATGGGAACAATAAATGCGTCAGTCTCTAGTTTCTAGTTCTCGCGTGTCTATTTACACTCTGTGGATGCGGGAGTATTTTACCCTCTCTTGCGGTTACTCAGCTATGTTGAAAGTTTCTGAATATAGAACGAAGGAAACTTTATAATCAACTCACTAACCTGATCGCGGGGTCCCCTGTAAATTTCTTCTTCAACTCCGTCGGACAGTTGTTCCCAACTGCTTGCATCAGAGTTGTCATCCATACTCTATAAAATATGTAGACATACATACGCATTCTCTGCCCCAAAGAACTGGTTTAGTGTGTGCTATCATTTAGTATGATTCGCATTTATTCTGTTGATACTTCATTGAGTTGGGGCTTTCAGCTCGGCGAATGCACATTAAGGGTGCAGTCAATTGACCCGATTCCGGACTAAAAATGCGTGGAGCGATGCTTTAAACCACAATGTGTGGCGTTTTGCAGCAACGCGGATAATAAAGCTATGTTTAATATAGCATTTTAGCAAGTGTTTGACAATATTAATGTGAATATCCGCAATAACGAAGGTTTCCTAACTTATATTCCATGTATTGCAATTTCGGAATACGGTAAAAGTAAAAGTAAAAGTTAAAGGGGTTTCATTGCGATGGGCATTGTCACACCTGTACCTTTGCAACACAGCTACTTGACGCGATTGTTTTACGTCACATGCCCCGTATTTAAGCAAACCATCGAGGGATTAAATATCTATCAGTTAAGTGAAACAGCCATCCACTGGAGTAATCAGTTTTGTTTCACAAGCACATCACTGGGATTACTCGCTGGATCACACAGAGCACCACTGCCACCAACCAAGACAATTCAAGACATTTTTTCACACGAAGATGACGACAAAAAATCTGAGCCGGAACTGAGCTTAGAAAGACGTGCAAAGTAAATGGAATTGAATTCCTTCAGGATATGTTTAAATTCCTTGTTACCTAGTTCTATAAATTATTAGTAGTGTAGAACATTCTGTCAAGCTGTCCATAGCTGCAGGGCAAGCTAGGGAACAGCGATAAACGGTTTGATACCTACCTCGTTTTGCCGAGTTTTGTCGATTATCACCCTGATTGTGCTCGGCCGCCAAAGGGCCAGCAAAATTCCATTTAAACGCTCCGATTTTTACACATCCGATAATTGCAACATCAGCCGGAAAGACCAAAAAACTTTTGTTTGCTTTGTGGCAACAACACGTTAGTTCAATAAGAATTTAAGAATTTAACAATGAAGCTCGTCTCTCCTTTACGACCAGTTTCTTCAAACAAGAACATTCTATTTTCGTGACTGAGTTTACCGGTGAATAGGAGAACGTATCCGCCCTTTTTGCTTTAACTAGTACTAACAACGTGCAAGCATACTTATCAAAAAAGTTATGCCAAGCGTGACAGTGATGCATGAACCCGAAACTTTTAAGAACTAAGCATCTGCTGGATGCAGCGACCTCGTTATTTATTTGATTAACTTTTCTCTGTTTTCTCTATCGCAAATTCCATGTATTTGAACCTCCATAATCATGTCCGGCTCAGGTAGCGCCAGTGGATCCGGCTGCCGCGTCCTAAGCATTTTGACTAAATGAGCGTGCATATCAGACATTAAATCGACCTTCCGCGGCAGATAAACCGTCTTATTATCTTTCTTGCAAAATAAATATTTAGTGATCAGCAAAGATGAGTATTTATCTTATAGAAAAGTTGTTACTCTTGTGTGATATGAGATTACCATAGAATCACTGAGTGCACATGCGACTCACTTTTCTAAATTCAAACGCCACGCTTTTGGAATAAGTAAGATTCTTTAATCTTTGATAGTGTTTGGGACGATGACCGGGCGGTATCCTGAGAATCCAGCCATCTAAGTGGATTCTACCTCTATGTCATCGTTGTCGAGAAAGACCTCGTCGCGTGATCTCAAAAACTGCGATAACAGATTGACGGCCCACCGCAACAAGTCGAGGTTGCCCCTAGTCGCTTTTTATTGTCCTCATACTATTTTTCAAAGTAGATATTATTATTTTCGCTAAGTTTGCATCGTTTTAGTCCAAATGAAAGCTCAAAATATAAATTATTTGTATTAAAGATTATTTCTCCATTCCTTATCAATCATCCTTACATACGTCACAGAAATCTACAGATCCGCAAATATTATAGGACTTTTTCTTAGCAAGGTGATCAACGGTCATTTTTCTGGGCAAACCCGGTCAAGTTACGAGACGCCTGAAGTGATAAATTTCTTTTTGCTAAATGTAAGGACCTCCTATGATTTTTCTTTGAAAAGATGTGAGATAGGAATCCAGATGATTAATTCTGCATAGTAGCTTTTTCTAGCCTTGCATTACTTGCCACTTTCCTCGTTTTTGCCAGCAGTTTTTCTTTTTCTTTGCTGTCAATTTCGATTACAAATAAGAATAAATTCATTACCAGTAATCACATGTCCTTTAAGAGAACTATTTTTCTATCTTGCCAACCCGGGAGGACTCCTAGCCCTGGTTCCGCGAGTTTGTGTAATGACATTAAATTTCCATTTTGGGACACCGAATATATTTACACACAGATGTAAGTGCTTCAAAATACATTTTTATTAGGCAAGATGGAAATGAGATTCAAATAACAATATTTCTCTCTGCAACGTTCAGTTCGTAAGCAGCTTGTTGCATTCGCTATCAAACGCGCTGCTAGTTAACAATTACAAAGTGATTTCAGCGAGGAAGGGAGAGAGAGAGAGAGAGAGAGAGAGAGAGAGAGAGAGAGAGAGAGAGAGAGAGAGAGAGAGAGAGAGAAAACAATTAAGAGGGAAAACAATTAACAGTTAAGGGTCGGTCCATTTAGGGACAAACTGAGACCTCGGTCTTCAAAAAGTTGCCCTCAGCGACCGAAGGGCAGCATTTTCAAGACCTCGGTCACAGTTTTTCACTATACGGACCTCCCACCTTTCAATTCTGAGGTTTCCGTGACTATTAAATAACGCACAAGTGATATTAATCTTTAAGCAGTCCGAAACGTTGCTGAAACTCGTTAAAAAAACAAACAGGTAATGGGAAAAAAAACAGAGAAAGTCTGTTTTAAGTTGAATGGTCAATTTATTAATAATGTCAACCTCAAAAGAGATCAATGAACTGACAAAACACTTTCAGCGTTTGGACAACGTGCGAGCCAGCGGGTCATGCGAGGCACGCCAGCCATGACTGCGAGTCATGCGAGCCAAGATGGCGAGTCCGACATGCGAATCACACAGTTATTGAAAGCTAACCGTTTTAAAAATGCGTGCTTAGAATTAATAACAGCTTATCAGCGCTATTTGAAATGGATGCTTAGAGTTAAATGCGAAATTTGCATGGTTGGCATAACTCGCTGGCTCGCAGATTGTCCAGCCCTCATTTTTCACAACAAACATTGATCGCGTATTCGCGATCCATCAAGAAAATATGTAATCACAACTATAAAAAATCCGGGAAGCTGATCGTTTGATATCACTATTATTAGAACATAAATATGATAACTATGACTTGTGCTCAGGTATCGGTGACTGCATCACAGTCATGAAGTAAGAAGTAAGATATCTGATGTTTGTCAGGCAATGTAAGCAAGACATTACGCCCTCATTTGCGTACTGTCACATAAAGTAAAATTTTCAACGTGTGTTACCCTGTTAACGTTAGTGAAATATTTCTAGACAACTGCAACTCTCTATCGGCAGTGAGTCTCAAAAAATCAATTTATAGAACAGTTACATTTAAATGCAGGTGTTAGTATATTTTTAAAATATTTGCTATTCTAATTGCTTCTGCGACTAAATGTTTTAAGAACTGTTACTTCTCCTGCGTTCCAAATGATGGCGCAAGTCCTCTAGGCGATCGCGACCTGGCGATGGTTCGCGAGGCGGCGTATTGTCTACATATGCGGAAGAACACACATAATTAATATAATTACAGAAACTGTTGAAATGTAACCTGCACATTTTTTAAGCTCTATAACTAGGCTCGCGTGTAGAACCTTGCCAATGTTGAGAATCAGCGAGAATGAATTTTGTAAAAGTATTGCGCATCGAACAGCAAAGGAAACATTGAATAATTACACGAAATAATAGTACTGCTCACCGTTGTCACTTTTCCTTGGGAGCACGTTAACTCCATACGCGGGAACACGTGGGTTGATTGGTCTCCTCTCTTCTCGCCGATCATGCAAGGGACAAAAAAACAAAAAATTAGTTAGTGATCTGAAGCTTACGAGGGTACATAAGATAGATAACACGGCAGTCGGTTCAGAATTATTTTTTACTTATTAGCAGCACTTTTTAAATCCATTGGTTGCACATTATTTGCATTAATGCCTGACTATCAAGAATTTCGTAAAAAGCATTACAAAGAATTTGTGCCAGTAAACCATTCATGACCGAGGAAACTTTGAACATACACACACAAAAAGGCTTCCCTACCATCACCCTCTGCTGAGTTTGATTGGATCCCGGCGCTTTCACTCATGATAATTCGGTTGATTCTGTAGACGTGAAATAGAGTTTAAATTGATAAAATATTCAAGTCAACATGTGGAATAAGTCGCATGATGATAGTGAACATATACACATGTTTGTTCACGGGAAAATGCTTCCACCGACTATACGTGTAGTGCTGTGCATTGGTCAAGCCGGTCGTGGAACACGTGAATATACATTTTACAAACAACTTTAACATACTGCATATTAACTTGAGAGAAAAGTAAATACTAGAACTCACACTTTGCAAGTTGATCACGTATTTTAGCAAAGCTGTGATGTTGGACACTAGAAGGAAACATTTTCAAGCGATAACACGCCCACGAAAAGAACAAAAAATGTTTTTCCCTCGTAAGAATAAGGTGTATTTCTTTTACAGCAATCTGAAGTCTAATCTGTAATCTATAAAATTATTGATACTCTTCTTCAGTAAAAAAAAAAATACAAATAAAAAATACAAAACAAAAGACTATTTCACGTCAAACGAACAACCATCGAAGAAATGAAATTGATGATCACAGCAATTAGTATCACCAACTAGTGGAATAGTGCAAATACCAATGCAAATACTAACGCAAATCCTGGCCCATTCGGCTTCGCCTCATGGGCTATTGACCCTTACGGGTCTAATTGTTAAATATTACTTCTGTTCGAAAAGTCAGCGTTACAAAGGTATAAATATAATAAAAATGCTTAACCTCTTTGATTTGTGACATCGTGAATTTTGCAAACTGTTTCTTTCCCTTTATATTAATTCAGCGGCGTTTTCGACAACTTGCCACATAACATTAAAAAAAAAAAAAAAAACAATAAACTAAATAAGTTTTGGTCCACAAATGCATATGTAGTCATTGTATGTACCACTATCTGTATCAATGTCTGTGTCCTTTGATTTAGTAAGCAGTAAGCCGCTCAAGTGTTATTCAATATTTGACTTTTGGGTTTCCATTTTGATGACATTTGATGGTCCTCCGTGTTGTTGACTTTCAACGCGTAATTTGCATATTTATGCCCGAGGCAAGCGCACATAGGGGTGAGATTAGGGATTTCAGTGGACCACAGAACAGGAAGTGCCCCTTCACCAGGTAAAAAATCAAATAAATTCACTGGTCACTGGTCAAGAGAACAGACTGTGCAAGGACAAAAAATTAAATAAAGCGTCAGAGAAATCAAAATCAAAAACTGACCAGCAAAGCCTGAATTAAAAAAAATGGGAAATTGACCAGCTGCGACTGACTCTTCTCCCGATGTCTTCCAGATCCTCATTCTAAAATTCTAATGCATCAGTCAATTCCAGCAGGGCCCACCTCCCCTCCCCCCGGGCAACCGCGGGGTATTTGCTCACGTTGTCAGTCCCGGGGGTGGGGCATTCGCAATTTTATCGCGGCTCGGGGGCTGGGCATTTGCGTACCCTGGGGCGACCCCCGGGCATTTGACACACGTGTTTTCAAAAGTTCCATGGATGAGTTCATTAGGAAAGACGAGGCGTTTGTCGATCAATGGCTTGTCCGTCAGGGACGAGAGAAACTTGCAGATGTTTTTTAAGGTATGTTTTCTCAAATATAGGTAAAGATTTCTTTATCACTTGTAAGCATATACATACAAGCGGCAAGGTGAACTATATTTTGTTTATCACAAAACAATCACTGACGTGAACACGACTATTTCGCATTCAAAACTAGCCTAGCTTTTTTCTTAAATTCATGAAAGTGGAGTTAAAATACTTAAGATTTCCGAATTCAAAATGATGCGTTCTTCGAGACTGATCTTCCGAGCTTAAAAAGTATTGAAATAAAATATTAAAGTTGTGAGATTTCTAAAACTGGTAATTGTTTTATTGTAAACACTGTTAACAGGAACATGGGCGTAGCCAGGATTTTTCAAAGGGGGGGTCACACTCTGTCAAACAGAGGGTACTCGCGTTTTCGCAACCTGAATATTGTAGGTTGTTTGAGTAAAAAACGGCTTACAAAGGGGGGGTCATGGGCACCCCAGGACCCCCCCCCCCTGGCTACGCCCTTGAGTATTGTCGTTATTCTAGTCAAAATATTCAAAACATAATGGCTTTTATACTGTCACGCTATCCTCTAGCAAACTGTTAAAAACAAAATAAAAGGAAATAAATAAAATAAGAATCAACCAACACGTCCTGTTATCGTTGAAGTCTTACCGTTGTATTAAAATACTGAACAGTTGAACGTCTTATTCACTGATTGATAAAAAAACTGCAGAGGTGTTGGAAGGCAATGTTCCCGGGGACAGGGGTATTTGCCCTCTTTCTTCATCCCCTCCCGGAGCATTTAGACAGCTTATGTGGGGGAGGGTTTTAAGTCAATGATTAATAGAGTTTCTTTAATTTTACACTGAAAGTCGGACTTTCCAGTTGCGAGGATTTCAAAAGGGTCCCATTTGTTGTTATGACCGGTAGAAATTGTATGGTCTGCAACAGCAGAGGCGTGGCCGACTTGTGTAAGAGCTTTGAAATGCTCGGACTTCCTGTCATGCAATCTTCTTTTTGTTTTGCCGATGTGGAAGGAATCACAGTCCCAACAACTGGCTTTGTATATTATTTTTGATCTTTGAGAACGACTGAAACGATCTTTGCAGGGAAAAAAAGACTTAACCCTGCAGGTGTTTTGAAAAATAACCCTAAGATTGACACAGCCATAAAACTTACTAATACAAGATTTAACACGTCGAGTAAGAGCTTCACTTTGAAAGCCCAAAAAAGGCAAGACAAGAATGATATCTTTCTTAGGAACAGTGGTGGAAGGTTCAGCAGACCTGTTCTTTTGTCTGTTCAAAACATCATTAACGTTATAACAAAGAACGCCTCTTGGGTAACCATTTTGAAGGAGAGTGTTCTTTAGATCGATTAGAGTCGACTGTAACCAGGAAGAACTCGAGCAGATGCGTAAGCAGCGATAGGTGAGGGTGCGGATTAAATTTATTTTATACTTTCTAGGAGTGAAAGAGTCCCACTTGGTGTAGAGGCCAGTGAAAGTTGTTTTGCGATGTACTGTTGTTGTGAAATTGTTGAGATTGCAATTAATGCGGACATCTAAAAATGGAATCTCCTGGTTTTCTTTAAGTTCCATTGTGAATTTGATATTAGGATGTCTGGTGTTAAGAAAATGCAGAAAACTGGCCGCAGTGGTTTCACTGTCGAACAAAGAAAATGTGTCATCCACATATCTAAACCAAATGGAGGGACGAGAATCTACATTAGCCAACCATTTCTGTTCAAAGTCACACACGCCTCTGCTGTTGCAGACCATACAATTTCTACCGGTCATAACATCAAATGGGACCATTTTGAAATCCTCGCAACTGGAAAGTCCGACTTGCAGTGTAAAATTAAAGAAACTTTATGTGGGGGAATTTACCCATTTTTAAAGAAAATGCTAATGTCCGGGGATTAGCCCGGAGGTTGGGGGGGGGGGGTGGGGTGGGGAACGGCTGGAATTGACTGATGCATAATTTGCTGTGGTCGTGTCGATCGTAAGAACAACGACTACCAACTATTACTTTAAAAGAATACGAAACTGCCATGATTTTAACAGCGGCTTTGCTCAAATTTCTCTTCGGAAAAAGGACTCTTTTACATTATGTATTTGTTAATTAAGTTAGTGTCGTCTAGGAAAGGTAAACAAAATTAAATCTCAAAAAATCAACATTTTTGTCGCATGGTCAATAGCATGAAATATACAAAAAAAAGTAGTTCTAAATTTCGTTTCCGTAGAACCACAGTACTCAGATTCCAATGCGTTTTTTGTTGCATGTTATTGGCAGACGCTCAACTTACAAAAATCCCCACCCCTACCCAGTGCAAAGAATTTTGCCCCATGCTGCTCAATATGCAAATTAGAAAGACGGAGTGATCAAACATGTGGCTTATTCGTTGTCCCTAGCTGTTTCTGCTTCAAAGCAGGTTGAGTGATTCTATCGAGCAATGCAATGAACCACCAAGGTACAGGTTGCATAGGGACTTCGCAAAATCGCTTTTTGTGGTTAAGTCTACCAAACAGATGCCCGTTACGGAGGTTCTCGTCTTATAAACTGTAATAAACGGGTAAACAGGGCAACCGTGAAACGTATTCTACGGAACCAAAGTCACTTTTATTACACACACAAAAGCGGTCACTCTCAAAAGCACACACGTTCTAGCGCGCACAAAGCTGTGTCCCGTGATTCTATGCCTACATCATTCCCCCCTTGAAAGAGAGTCAGCCAGTTAAACGTCACTATCCTGTTATCTTAAGGTCCTAGATTAATGTTCACTTAGTTCAGAGAAATGTCACTGTCCGGTAGTTCAGGAGCTTTACAACAACCTAACTCAACGCTTAATATTTCACTCCGTCTTTGTTTCCTGAAAGGTCCAGCTCTTTGCATACAATCTTATTTAAACAAAGTACTCGATTGCCTGCTTCTGTAGGAAAGCTTTGAGACTTTCAACTTTGTTCTTGGGAGCCATGGAATAACCAGAAGAACAAATGGTGTTTAGTTCCCAGTCCCCATAGCGATCCGGGGGACGGATTACTCTCTTTGGGCGCGAGGTGGCAGGTGGTGTTCCTTTGGCAGAGACCCCAAGCCCAACCAGGTTGCTGCCGGCTGTTACTCCTGGCGGGTTCTTCTCAGCCAGCTCCACACCGCCATCGGCGACAAGCGTACTTTCCTGTTCACTCTCTCGGGTTGTATGAGCGGTGTTCTTTCCTAGATCACTCATTGCACTAGGGTTACACTGGACATCAAGTACAGGGTCAGCTTCTCCCACTTGATTTCCTGGTGATAAGAGAGCTTCTGGTTGATGGTCATCGAACTGAGGGGTTCTATCAATGTCTTCTACTCCATTATGTGTGTCGGGTTGATTATCGTCAACCTTGCGAGTTCCACTGTTCTCAGCATCCTGGATGACATGGTGTTCTGGCCCTACTGGCTCTGGTATGGGAAGGCAGAAGTCTGGAGGTTCATATACATCTCTGTCTTCACTTAAGTCATCTCTGCAAATGGTGCCACTCCCTTCAGGAGATTCAAGCACATCTTCCCTCTCCTTCTCCATGCGGCCTCGATTGCCAGTTTGGTTCCTCCGACTCACGTCCTTCTCCGGGTTCCCACGTTGACATAGCTTCAAGTTGTCAAAATGTACAATCTTTGAGCGACTTACAGGGTCTCGTGGTCTCTTGATGCGGTAGTTGACGTCAGTTGTACGTTCCAACACGTCGTAAGGCCCCTTCCATTTCCGGTGAAATTTGGCGGCCTCGCCAGGTCTCAGCTGAGGGTCGAACAGGAATACCTGGTCTCCGGGCTGGTAGATGCACTCTTTGACTCCACGGTCAAATACTCTTTCTGTCGGTGCTGTGCCGTTCTCAGGTGTTCCCGGACATCCTGGAAAGCATCAGAGAGCTGACTCTTCAACTGCGACACATAATCTCCATAATGGTCAGGTGTTGCTTCTGGGACACCCACCATAACATCTAAGGGAAGCCGCATCTCCCTGCCAAACATAAGGGTGAAAGGGGTATACCCGGTGGAGATGTGCTCACTACTCCGGTATGCCATCATACAAGGCCCAAGGTGCTGGTCCCATGTTTCTGGGTCGCTGTTCACTCTTGCCATTAAGAGCCCCTTGATGCTCTTGTTGGCATTCTCCGCCTGTCCATCTCCTGCTGGGTGATACGCTGTTGTTCATGTTTTTCGGATTTCGAACATTTGGCAAAGCTCACCAAAGAGGCGGGACTCGAAATTACGCCCTTGGTCGGAATGGATGGGATCCGGGGCACCATACCGATAAACCCGGTTGTCCATCAGGGCTCTCGCGCAGGTTTTTGCTCTCTGGTTTGGTATGGCATAGGCCTCGACCCACTTTGTAAACGAACACTGGGCAGTCAAGATGTAACGGTTACCACGTTTGGTTCTGGGAAGTGGGCCAACGATATCAACGTGAAGTCGCTGGAAAGGGTAAGACGAAGGAATAGGGCGGAGCGGTGCCTTGGGCGTTTTCCTGGGGGGGGCTTGCACTCGGCACAGGTTAAACATGAGGTACAATGGTCTTTCACAGCTTTTGCAAGGCCAGGCCTCCAGAATCTGGCTTGAACTTTCCGTAGCGTCTTGAGCTGTCCGAGGTTGCTCCCTTCTAGCCCATCGTGTAACCGTTGCAGTGCTGGTTTTACAAGAGGTTCTGGGAGGACGATCCTGGGTTTCAGTTTCTTTGACCTCTCCTTTGGGCAAATTCGCAGTACATTATCCTTTAACTCCAGTAATTCGTGTTGCGCCCATATTGCCCTGGAGATAGGACTCAGAGAAAGAAGTTCGCCAGGGGATGGTTTGGGTTTGCTTTCTCCCATCCTTGCAATCACGGAGTTAATATCTGGGTCACTGCGTTGGGCTTGGGCAATGTCGCCCGTAGTCCATGAGAATTTCTTTTCCTGGGTCGCTTTGTTGTAGGAATGCTGCGAAAACATATTCAGTATCACCACATGATGGGCAACTTCCATGTTTTCGTCTCGGCCTGCGAGATAATGCATCCGCGTTAGCATGACTCAGTCCAGGGCGGTGTTCAACAGTGAAGTCGTATTCCTGGAGCCTCTCCAGCCAACGAGCTACCTGTCCCTCTGGTTGTTTAAATGACATCAGCCACTGCAAGGCGTGATGGTCTGTCCGCACAAGAAAGTCTCGTCCAAGAAGATAATAACGAAAGTGATCAATGAAGTCAACCAGAGCAAGCATTTCAAGACGGGTGGCACGATAATTTCTTTCGTGGCGGTGTAATGCACCACTCCCATAAGCAAGAACACGCTCGGTACCATCAGGTTGCTTTTGAGAGAGCACAGCACCAATACGATGACCACTACTTGCATCAGTATCAAGGATGAAGTGGCCACTGTTTTTGCTGAAATCTGGATACGCCAATACTGGTGGGTTCACGAGGCGATGTTTCAGTTCACAGAAGGCGCTCTCTTGTTGCGGTCCCCACTTAAACTCCACATCTTTCCTTGTCAGGTAGTTTAGGGGTTCTGCTATCGCACAAAAACCAGGGATGAATCGTCTGTAGTATGTCAGAAGGCCCGAGAACCCTTTCAGCTCAGAAATACTTGTTGGGAGTTGGCCAGTCACGGACAGCTGCTATTTTCTCGGGGTCGGTCTGTATCCCGTCGGCTGAGACTACATGCCCCAAGAAAGAAACTTGCCGCTGGAGGAAGATGCACTTTGACGATTTTAATTTCAACCCGGCATCTCGCAGCCTTTCTAAAACAGAACGGAGGCGGGACAGGTGTTCATCAAAGGTGCCTGACATGATGATGATGTCATCTAAGTATACCAGACACTCTCTCCAAGTAAGACCTTGAAGGGCAAGATTCATCAGCCGGGTGAAGGTTCCAGGTCCATTGGTTACCCCAAAGGGTAGGCAGGTCCACTGAGACTGACCCCGATGTGTGACGAATGCAGTTTTTGGGCGGTCCTTCTTTGCGACGGGAACTTGCCAGTACCCAGAGGCTAGGTCAAGGCAGCTAAACCACTTTGCACCACCCAAGGATTCCAAGATGCCATCTGACCTCGGAAGGGGTTGGGCATCTTTAACAGTTACAGCATTAAGCTTCCTGTAGTCTATACACAGACGGTAGCTTCCATCATGCTTTTTGGCCAAGACAATAGGGCTGCTCCAGGGGCTGTTAGATGGTTCAATTCTTCCTTGCATTAAGAGCTCTGAGAGCTGTCTATCAACCTCGTCTCGTTTGAACGGGGGAAGTCGACGAGGTGCTTGCTTGACTGGGGTGGCTGGACCGGTGTCGATGGTGTGTTCTAACAAATGGGTACGGCCTAAGTTGCCATCCCCAACGGCGAATAGATCTCTGTATTCTTCCAGAAGGCCATTAAAAGATTGCCTCTCCCCCTCTGAAAGTCCAGAGAATTCAGCACGAATCCCTCGTTTCCAAACAGGCGGTTCAGGGGAAGGCGTTTCCACCCGAACATCTTGTTTTGCCTCGTTTTCTGTGCAGGTTTCCTCCAACTCGAACAAATTTACTGAAGCGTCGATGTGATCAAGGGGGTAAAACTGAGCCACAGTTTGGCCTGGCCTCAACAACATGGTTTGCTCTGAGAAATTTGCCATGCGGACAGGAGTTTTCCCTTCCTTTGGAACGGTCAAGGTGCGTGCTATGCAGAACCTGCTTGCGAGCTTTTCCGCTGTGTTTTTCCGGGATCCTTCCAGCATCCCTGGAGTCCCGTCGTTCCGCTCAAAACCGGGTTCCAATTTTCCACACAAAACCACGTCGGTTCCCGCTTTTAACTCAACTTCCTCTTCAACCATGACACGGCAGATGCTTGGTGCCTTTCGCTGATAAAAGATTGGGATTTCTTCACCTTGAACCACGAACGTTCCAACATCGTACAAGATTCGGCAAGATTCCCGTTCGAAGAAATCCGACCCCAGAATACATGCGTGAGAAATGTCACGGACAACCAACATGGGTACTTTGAAAAGTGAATTTCCGAAGCGCACGTTTATTACTGCTCTGCCCTGTACGGCTAACTTTTCTCCATTTGCGACAGTCAGCGTCGCATTGAATTTTCGAAGCTTTTCCGGGCGGTATTGACCACTCTTCTTCCATGTTTCTTCATTTAGGATGCTCGAAGTCGCGCCAGTATCCAAAAGGAGTGACACGCGAGTGTGATTGATCAGACCAGAAACATAAACACCACGGCCGCTCAATACAAACAAGTTTTCCTTTTCAAACTGCTTGTCATCGCATGAGCTTCGGGTCTTTGAATTGTTCAAGGGGACTGGTCGACCCTCGGCAGGCCCCTCTGTCCGTTTCCCGATGAACTGAAGCAATCTCGGGCATAATGGCCATAATTTTGACAACGATAACATCTAACCCTTGAAGATCTCCCGAGCCAACGTCTGCGCGGTTCTTCTTGCTGTTTTTCCAACCTCTCGAGCCGCGAATTTATGGATGCCATCAAGCTTCTTAGCTCTGAGACTTCGAGAGCATTTTCACTCTCCTCTACAGCATTCAACTGAGATCGCGGTCGTTTGTTTTCAGCCGAGTTACGTGAAGCTGCACGGGCACTTTCTAGTTGTCATACCAGTCGAACGGCGGCTGAAAGGCTATCGGGTTGTTTGATAAACAACTGTTCACGACATCCATCACTGCAGCGAACACCCTTTAAAAATCGGTCTTTTGCTATTTCCTCCTTGAAACGGTAATCAGCATCGGGGTAAGCGATCTCGGCTAACTCCAGAAGATTATCAGCGTACATTTCTACGTCCTCGTTGCCGTTTTGTTGTCGAGCTCGAAGAAGCAGTTTGTAATCCCCCGGGGATTTGCCTGAGTCAAAACGAGCCATGACACGCTGCAAAAAGTCCTGATACGAAGCGGTCTCGGGGATTCTGAGAAGTTGAACGGCTCGATGTGCTGTTTGGTCTAGCAAGGTGACTAGAAATGCTTTCTTCTTCGCTTCAGTAATGTTAGCCAGCTTTGAATATTCGTCAAATTGCGACAGCCATACCTTGAAATTCTGACCGAGCGAATATGGTTTCGGCTGCTTCAGAGCAACATTTCTGCTGATTGAATCGCCAGGACTTGGTTTATCCGAAGACTGTTTAAAAACCTGGGTCATTGCACTAATAAGCTCATTTATGATAGCACCAGTTTCGCCCTGTGGCGGAGCTGAAGTCGTTTCGGTTTTGACAGCGTGACC
>NW_027179724.1:334371-381871 GCF_036669935.1 Montipora foliosa | reverse complement strand
GATATCATATCCGAGCTAAAGTGAACATATTTATGTTGCAGTGTGCTTCAGTAATGCAGATATTTCGAAATGAAGAGATTTCATTCATTATAAATACGGGGGTAATGTTTGGTCACGCATTCGACTACTGGCGTGATTTTGATTTTTCTGTACGATTTGAGTAATTTTTTGACGAGTGCTTATTCATTTGCCCAAACTAAACTTTACATATATTGGAAGACCTATCCTTATATAGTTAGAATCTAAAATCTTTTGGAATTCCGAGATATGGCACATGGTCAAAATGTCAATTCTTTTCACCCACCGTCGAACTCTACGTCTGAGGGCACTCTACTTTTGTTAACCGCCAAATAATTAGATTAATCCAATTTTCCTGTAATTGTGCTTTTTTGGACAAGGAAGAGTTAAGCAAAAGGTTGGTTGTATTACAACTTTTCTGCATTCAATAAATGCGACACGCGAATCGAATGAAAATGATCGATTTTCAGCCCGGTTGGGACTCGATAACTTGATGCCAGGACGTGAAATCGAAAGTGTTGTTTTTCTCGGAAATACCGAAATATTTAAGGAAAGAAAACGCATGGCGTTGTTACTTTTACTGAGGCCTACTTATATGCAAAAGTAGGGCGAATTTAAATTTTCAAGTCTTACCGGACTAAATTTGATTTTTGTGGACATTTGCTCTTAAAAGCTAATGACGTCGCTTGGCGAAACGATCGGGCGAAAATACATTTGCTTTCGAAGGCTAGGGATAAGCCACTAAAATTAGATGTATTGGAAGCGCCGGGTATAACATTGCAAAAAAAATTTTTCGTGAAACAAGAGACTTCAACGGTGCCCTATCGCAAACTTTTACTCGCTTCAACACAACACAAAGGAAACGAGGGTATAAGTCTTAAAAAACTGGGCAATTTTCACCGGCGGGTCTCAAACACAGGCTCTTTCAAACAAGCAGCGGCAACGATACCTCGACATGCAAATCTGAACAACGTTGATCCGAAGACACATCGCATCGACCAGACATGTTCGATTACACCAATTACACTGAGAAATTAGAGAACACGATACATATCACCTAAATCAAATTAAAATGTATACGCACCAGAAATTCCCACCAAATGATTTCAGTAGGATCGAAATGCACCAATGAGAATGTGTTAGTTGTGAACCAATGAAAAGTGGACAATTTCGATCCGTATGTTAATCGATCTGTAGGTCATTTTGTTATAAATAGCAATTCATTCCCTCGTTGGCATCATTCAACTCAAGTGCTACTCGAAGAAGGAAAATGAAACCAAAAGTTGTAGGAAAGAAAGGCGAGAAGAACGCAGGTAAGACCAAGGCTGCAGGAACAGACAAGAAAAGGCCAAAAACGAGAAAGGAAAGCTATGCAATCTACCTCTATAAGATTTTGAAACACGTTCACCCTGACACTGGTATCTCCTGGAAAGCCATGGGTATCATGAATTCCTTCGTCGACGACATATTCGAGCGCATCGCTGGCGAAGCCTCGCGCTTGGCACGTTGCAACAAGAAGTCAACCATCAGTTCGCGTGACATCCAGACCGCTATCAGGCTGCTCGTGCCCGGTGAAATGGCGAAACAAGCTATCAGTGAAGCTACCAAGGCTATCAGCAAGTACACCCGCAGCAAGTAAACTCACTGAATTTCCCGCCAGGAAAACCCAACGGCTCTTTTAGGAGCCACCAAATTTCAGAAAAGTGATGACCAACAAAGCAACACGAGTTCTATCTGAACTCTCAAAGGTGTTTTGATGTTTATAAATATTCCTGTGTGACCTTATCGGGCAGACGGTAAATACGTCATGTCGCATATTTGCTTTCAAAACGTTTCGTCTCTGAAAAATTCATTTTTCTCACACACCAGTAAATCCAAAACAATTTGCCCCGAAGCGGTACTTTGACAAATGCAAAATTTGCAATTATTCTACTCTATAGATAGCAATAAAATTTCGCAACAAAGGCAGTGCACTTAATATATATGTAATACAGAAATAATTTTTCGCATTAACGGCGAAGTAGTAACTCAAAAATAACTAGAACGCTCCATGAAAGCGTACACTCGGTTGCCTGTGGTACATGTTAAACAAGAATGGGTGGTATTTAACTGCAGGGTTCCAGTTAAATTTTTCAAGTGGGGGGGCATTAACACCATTTGAGGGTCACCCACATGTCGCGCCAGCAGAAGCCCTTTGGCTCACGCGTTCACACCTTTTATTTTGTAATATCCTGTCCCATTTTGAGGTCTTTTATTTTTTTAAGCTTCGGTAATAAATTCAGTTTAAAGATAAGAAAACACGCTCTTGAGTAAAATTCACTCGGTTCTTCTCAGATAAAGGAACAAAATAACATAGCCTTTGTATATAGCTCTGAATCGACTTCTCATCAGAAAGATTAATGACAATCGATCGTAAAAAGACGAAGATTTCTGCAGTCTCTGACTTTTATGGTGTTTTGTCAAAAAGGACGAAAGTGATCACGTGCTAGGCAACCATAATGGTGAACGTGATCACCTTGTGTCAACTGAATGAACTACGGGAAAATATGTTAATCGTTCTGTACGGGTCCGCAAATGATCCCAGGACCGCAAATGATCCCCAAACTGTACCGCAAATGATACCCGGACAGCAAATGATCCCGGAACGCAAATGATCCCCGTTTTGGACCGCAAATGATCCCGAAAAAAAGTGAGGAATGGCATGGAGGGTGGAATGGTCTGGATTGAGAATTAATGAGAAGAGCGCTTATTTTTATTAAAATCACTTTAAATCATGCTAGCAACAGGTTTCTGCCTCATTATAGTTTAAATTTGCCACATTTGATTGTCGGATACAATCATCAAAAACTAACTTGGACGCAATTCAAAACCGATTGTGACCAGGGGCCTGTTTCTCGACAAGTCCCGATGACTTTTAGCATGTTGTTTCGAGATAACTAAAAGCGGATTGTGAAGCACTTAAACCCTCTCCCTTCTTGAGATGAAGAGGGAATTGTGACATGTGAAAAGTTTAGGGACTTTCGAGAAACGGTCCACTGATCTCTTTGACGAGGCGAAAAGGACGCCACCTGGGCCCGGCTTGCAACAATCGTAACATTAATAACTAGAACGCAATGTTTTAGCCTATAAGCTTTGGTTCAACATGCAATACTGCAGTTTTCTTTTTTCCCGTGTCCTTGACTAAAAGTTGTCCATTAAACAACTATGACAGAAAACGCTATCATTTGCGTAGACCTGCAATGCTCCACCGCTCTTAAATACACCTTGTGTGTGGCACTCGAATTGCCTTCCACATCTGGGACAAATCTCTTCTGTTATTTTTCCTTCGCAGTATTTTTGCTTTAATTCCCGAGCAATGGCTAGCTGGGGATTCTGAGCAGCTATTGGTTCAAGGCTATGGCAATGCAGCTCTGCTTCACGGCCAAGTAAGGCCATATCTCTAGTGGCTTCGTTTTCATAACCAGCTCCGGGGTGGATAATATTCAATCCCGTTTCTCCTAAGCTTGATACTACCGCCGGCGGGATTTCAAACATGTTAATTAGGCCCCATAAAGCAATCCAGTCACCCCATTCACCGTCCATAGCCATCCTTCTCAGATAGGTATCCCATGCTCCGTGTTTGATAAATTCTCTGAAATGAGTCCCGTCCGGGGTTGTTGGATTACTACGGAGGTAATTTACCAAGTCACATCGCACTTTTGTGGCACTCTTCGAGACCCTTCCGAGGCGTATTAGCTGGTCATTCATTGCATGGAATAGACATTTCCCATCTTTGGGGGCTGGAGGATGGCTATGTGTTAATCCTGCCTTTCTTAATTCCATGTCCAACCGACTCTTTGGTGATTTACCTTTGTCTGAAGCTTGCTTAAGCCTAGTTTTCATATGTCGGGAAAATCCCAGACGATCAGGGATTTCGCAGTTTCCCGACCGTCCTAGATTTTGCCGACATATCGGAAAATCGCCAGATGCTTGTCCTGGATTCCCCCGATAGTGACTTTGGCGAAAAATGGAAAGTGCTCAGAATCCCCAGCTAGCCATTGCTCAGGAATTAAAGCAAAAATATTGCGAAGGAAAAATAACAGAAGAGATTTGTCCCAGATGTGGAAGGCAATTCGAGTGCTACACACAAGGACATCCTTCATTTTGCCAGCAACAAATTTGGCCCGTCCTTGGATATCCGCGTTCTTTGAAGAGGTACTTAGATGTTCCATGTGGAATAACACCGCAGCATATTGTCCGGCTTCGTCACTTGAGAAATCTTTGGCGAAACGGCCCACGAGCACATTTAACGCACGGGTGACATGGGGTAACCAACGGGTTCCACTAACCTGGGAAGGTTTTAGGATATTTACGTCGAGCTCTTCTGCAATGGATTTAAGGGTGCGTACAGATTTAGGGCTATAATGATATGTCTTCCATATGAGATGAAGGACATGTACACGCACTCGACTGACTTGCATTTTTTCTGTAATTCTTGGAGAGCAAGCTCCAGCCTATGTGGAAGGCAGTGAAAGTCCAGAATATGAGGGACTTCTTTCTTTAAGAGAGCTGCCACTCCTCCCTTCTTTCCCAGATTGACGGCAGCGCCATCAGCCCCAAAAGCGACTGCCTTGGTTTTCCAGTTGCCAAGACCAGCATCTTGAAATACTGAATCGATGCTGTTTTCAATTCCTAATAGAAAAAGGTTTATTTTAATAGAAGCATATTTTTAATTGCCGCTTTCAAGCCACGGCTCCCGGTTATAAGCACCTTTGCCTTCCCCCTCCGGAGATAAGTCTGTCACTCTCTCTTTCTTTCACTTTTGCGAACCATGAAATTAAAAATCGATAAAAAGCATAAATATGTTAATCTTCCCCTGATGTTGTTTATTCGCAGCGGTCAAAATGTTATTTTCTACGCAAGAAATGGTGACACTGGATTTCTACCACAGATCTTCGGCGCAGTTTTGAGATGCGTCAGGCTTGTAAAGGAACTTTTTGAGTTTAAAATTAAACTTAAAAAAGAGGAGGACGATCATCTGGAGTCTATTAAGAATACCGTGAAATTAATGCTCTGTTAGAAAGCAGTCAATTTTGAGACTGCCCTGGAAAGCAACCTCGGAGGCGAATACAAAACTATGGTTAAGTAAATAATTATATATTTGAAAAAAAGAACCAAACAACTGGATTACGTCTCAGTTTCCTTTTCAATTTTATAATACTGAGATTTTGGAAATGCTTGACTTTAAAAAAGTAGAAAGGAAAAAGAACCCAAAGGGAGAATTCTTAGAATACTACCGAAAAAGTTATCTGTATTTGTAATAGTTTTCAGCTTGTTCAGTAAACCATTTTAAAACGTGACCAAAAAGTAAGCCAGTTAATATCCCGACTAATGAGATCTCATCAGTTTGGATTTTTGATTTATGTGCTGACTTTCTTAGCACGTTGAGCGCTTCTCTAATTACCTTCTGCAGTAGCGTGTTCAACAGCTCTGTGTCCGACTAAGCGATTTACTGGCCTTCCATCACGTATAAAACGAGCGTACACGGTCTCGTTTTCCAAGCCGCCAGTGTCAGTCGCTCCGTCAGCCATCACGCTGATGTAATTCGTCCTTGTGATCTCATCTGTGAGCAGATCTTTGTACACATTACCAATTACTGACACCATTTTTGCGCATGACTTGTCATTGGCATAGGTCATGTTTATTTCCAGGCCGTTCTTCTTTTGGAGAGAGAAGAGTCCCTCGTATTTGCTGAAGGGCAACTCCTCTTTCGCAACAAAGTATGTTGTGTTCATCTTTATCACCATCTCTTTTTGGTCTCGTTCCTCTTGGTCTCTCTGCCCCAAAACTTCTGGCTATCGAAGAATGTGCTACGGGGTTCTGCTTGGCTCGCAGGGCTGTCATAGCCCTTATATGGCCATTGCTTGAACCATGAAGTTGAATGGTTTTCTTTTTAAAGCTATTCGAGCCAGAAAGAAACTGTGATTTCCCTGCAACCCAAGGTACTTGAAGGCAAATACTGCAGGTCATGCAGTTGTTTTCTTCCGAAAACACCAGCCACGGGAATTCTTCTTTCCACCTGGGAGGGAATTTTCTTTTCTGGGCCACATTTGGCGCTCATGGTTCCGGTTTTTTCTTGGCCTTACTACAGTCCTCCAGAGCAGCCATATCCACGGTTCTTTTTTGAGCTGGTTTGCTAGGTGTTGTTTGATGGGTAGTGGTCAACTTCTTTTGAAACGAAAAGAGTGTAGACTGTGATTTTGTCTTCACAGTGTTTGGTTTTTTAGACATCTTCTCATGTTTTTCTATTCCTTTGTCATTCGCTTTCCACTTATTTATGATGGGAACAAAGTGATTGGGCTCAAACCAAGTTCCAGGGCGATTGTCGAAACCTCCAGCTCTTGACCATAGAATGTTGACTTGGTCTGGTGGTATTTCTGATTCAGGCGATATTCTTGGCATCACAATTCTATGCAACAACTTTCGATAACGGAAATTAACATCGGGGTAAACAGAAAAAAGTGGCCTTGATATTACAGAAGCTAGTGCTAAGATATATTCAAGAAAGATGACCATTCCCCAACAGCACATGAAGACAACGCTTGAACTTTCACTGCTTCGCAGCTGTCCTGAGTGTCTGAAAACTTCTTTTCTGCTTGACGATTAAGTGCGATTGAAAACAGTGTGTTCACGGAGATACCGGTATCGCCGGATGCATCGCTGAAGACTGAATGCTCCGCATAATATTTTGCATTAAAAAACAAGTCGCCAGATACAAGAAGTAGTAGTAACAATGCAAGTGACTCATCCCCACAAAGAGCAATGGACGTTGCATTGTACAAACAATAACCATTGTCGGCAGCTTTCACAGCAAGTACTTCTTTACCTCCGCAAAAATCGCTTGGAATCAATGCGGATGCAAAAGCATCTTCTGGAGGCTGTGCCGTGAAGCTATCAGGAGCAACCAAATTTAGTTCTTTAAAAACTTCTTGCTTTATGTTAAGCAATCCTTTGGCATCCTCCTTACTGGTCAAAAGAGATGTATGAAAATGTTTTAAATCTTCCTCTATTACTAATTTATTCCGCATGATGAACGAGAACAAAGTCGTCTCACGTGTTCGCGCGGATACCACGCAAAAGTCAAACACATCCGTCCAGCGGTCTTTTCCCAAAATTCTGCGCCCGTGGTACCCAAGGCACCGTGGACAATTTCACGGAACAGAAGTCGGTGTAAATTTGGATGTAAAGTGGCTTTGTTTTTGCGATTTGGCAGATTTTTTTACAACTAAAGCGAGGCAAGATAAGATAAATTGCTTTTTTTAACTTAACTCTTCTAATTTAAATCTAAATCATAGAGAAATCTGGTCGCCAAAGTGGCGACTAAACCAGAATTTTTAGTCGCCAAAGGGAAAATGTTAGTCGCATTGGCGACCGTATCGGTCGCAATTTCGAGCCCTGCAGTATAACTACCTGTGGAAATTCTTTAGTCCCTGGCCCTTAATGACAGCCCTGTATATCATATAATCATTTTTTTTTTGTTTATAATATTATTTTATAAGGTCATAGGAAAGCAGCCAGATAAAGATGTGTGGGCGTTTAACGAGAAAGTACAGATGGATCGATATGGTGACCTAATTCCTGAGGACAGTGTCGAGTTTATTGTAATGGAGGATGACAGATTGCCTGTCCTTAAAGATGTCATAGGAGGTGAAAATTGTTCTATGTACATTTATATTTCTCAGTTTGCATGCAGTACATGTAGCATTTTTGTGATGTTGAAGTTTTCCAAGTTATAACTGTGGGTGGCACACACTTACTGCACTCGTTAGTAGTTGTCCTTCAGTAGCATATTGATAGTAATGATTCCAAGTTCGAACGAGGCCTAACACTACTGTGAAATTTTTATACCCAATTATTCCTCTGATGGAATAATGGGTTTTTCTCTGTCCTTGTGTGAGCCCAATTCCAATACTAGGGTTGATCTCTGATGCAACAATTGGGTATAAAAATTTCACGGTAGTGTTAGGCCTCATTCGAACTTGGAATCATTACTTACTGTACACTGTTGCTAAATTACTGATAAACATATTTTATAGGCTTTAATGAACTGTGGTTATGAGGAAGTTTTACTTCTGTACGTGACAATTTACACACTGCATTCACACTGTATGCTTTTTTCTTCACAGAGTTTGACGAAGGACTTGCCATAAAGAGGTTATTGGAAGCAGAAAAAAATCTGCTCCAGAATAACTTTCCCCTGAGGCCATCATGGCACACGCTGCTAGTAGCATAGCAGCAAATTATAATTTGGTTGTGGAAGAGTTCGATGGATGTGCAACGCCCATCCTTAAAGGTTTTCCAGTTTCTGGAAAAACAACCGTATTAAAGGCTGTGCTGAGTGTCTTTGGCCAAAGCAATTTTAGTAGCGGTGAGTTTGATTATAATTGGATTCTTTTGAGTGTAATACATTGCAGCACTTGTCGTTCAAATTTTATGTTGTAGTTCAACTTTTTCCTTGGTTTAAATATTTTCAAACCAGTTCAATTTTGATTTTTCTTTGTTTAATTTTAATTAATATTCATGTTCATAATCTGAAAAAAAGGAAAAGCAAAATTTGACTGGTTTGAAATAATTGTTGCACCAGGAAAAAATTTGCACCACAACATATACATACTTCATGAATTAATCAAGTTAAAATACTGAGTTCAATTGCATTCTTATATCATTCATTCTTGAAAGAGCACATAAGATTCCAGTAAAAGTGTGATTTGAAGTGTGTGTCGCAAAATGATATTTTAGAATAAAATAGATGTTAATGCTGATAAGCAAATACTGGGGAGATCCTGGGAGGAAAGAGTGACTTCCCATCACGTGTCTACCTTATTTGGCTCTCTCATTCTTCCCGCCATATGAGCCCTCTCGGTTTGAAATTTTCCAAAGTTCAACTCGTTCAGTTTTTCTCTCAGCATTTTAATCCCTGCTATGGAATTTGCTGGCCTCACAAACGAGGTTTTACGCCTCCTGCTATCGCAAAACAATTTACCTATAACTGGAACCTGGGAACAATTGATTGAACGCCTTCACACCATAGATACATCTGCACCATCTTGTAGCTTGCGGACCCGAAGCGCGGATTCCCATCCTTCCGAACCGGCAGAGAAACGTTCACGCCCCACTGTGAACCCGTCTACTTCAAGTGCTTCTGCTGAGGACGTTTTCCCCTGTGTAGATTCACCAGAAACTGTCACCATTCCCAACGACACTTTGCCCGAAACAAGCAGTCAGCAACGGTCTAATCCAATCCAAGATGGCGTCCGAGCAAGAAGTGCTTCAAACACGGACCCGTCCCCAACCATGCTAGCCACTCTTATCTCCACCATTGTGGACGAAAAACTTAAGAATATACAGCCAACTCAGTCCCTGCCTCAACCGCAAGTGCCTCCACCTCAACCTGTGACAGCTCGACAAACACCACGGCAATTGGACCTCACCGATCCCAACTTCGTCACCAGCCTTCTCAACCAACCCAGTGCCGGCAATGACATCCCTCCCTCTGTCTCTCAAGGACAGTCTTCGCTATCAGCACATGTTCCTCCCAAAGTTAAACAGGCAATATTAAAGGGTGAGTAAGTTGAGTTTGACACATTGCTGCCAGAGAACTCATGTCTTTCAGACAACGATCTTCCCGGGGTATGTATTTCCTTCAACGGAAAACAACTTAGTGTTCGCTCTTCCTCTCGGAAAAAGAAAACGCATATTGATTCCATCGACAAATGGCTATCGGCCTTTGCTGTGTATTGTACTGTTCTTCTCACTTCTTTTCCCCAAAGGGCGGTAGAGATGTTTTCCTATCAAGAGATTATTCGATCAGCGCAAAAGGAAGTTTGCGGGTTTCGCATGGCTTTCCTATGACATTGACTTCCGTCGGAAAGCAGCCACAAACCTCACCGTTAATTGGGGAGAGCGGGACCCTCAACTTTTTCTTATGAAATTTACTGGGCAAGCGAAATCCTCCTGTTCAATCTGTGGGAGTGGGGATCACACCACTTACGGCTGCTCCCTCTCTGCCCTTAGGCCCCCTTCACGCAGAGTCTGCTTCAACTTTAACCGGGGAATCCAGTGCAGCAAAGACCCATGCCCCTTCATTCACTGCTGTAAGTGTAAGACCTGTAATGGAGAGCACCCCTACTACCACCATGAAGACACCTCTTCAAAAACTAGAGGCCATAGTGATAAAAAATCAGCAAACCGCTAGTTTCTTGCAGTCCCATGCAAAAGGCCCAAACTCCCATTACTGTCCCTTTGTTACGTGACCTCCTTAAACACCACCCCGATCAGAACTTTGTTTCCTACCTTTGTGTAGGCTTGACCAATGGCTTCAGGGTGGGCTATAAGGGGCCCCGTATCTCTCGATACGCCCCTAACCTTCCTTCTGCGAACCATCAACCCCAAATCATAGAGGCCAACCTCCTTGATGAGGTTCAGCTCGGCCGCATTGCCGGCCCCTTCCAATCCCCCCCTTTTGAAAACTTTCAGATTCACTCCCTTGGTCTTGTCCCAAAGAAGAACAGTGAAAAATGGCGTACTATTTTTCACCTATCCTATCCTAGGGGTCCTCCAAAAGCTTAAACGCCTGTATACCCATTGAAGACTTCACCCTCCAATACATACGTATCGATGATGCCCTTTCCTTGGTTCTTGAACATGGCCCTGGCTGTTTCATGAGCAAAACCGACGTCCAATCTGCCTTCAGGATAATCCCTGTTCACCCTGAGGACTGGGAGCTCCTGGGAATGGCCTGGAAAGACCATTACTACTTCAACAAAGCTCTTCCCTTTGGCCTCCGGAGCTTTCTGAATCCCTGGAGTGGTTAGTTAAGCACTATTTAAAGATCCCTTCTATCATCCACATTCTGGACGATTTCTTCATCGTTCAACCACCTCCCTCCTCCCTCTGTGCAACAGCCCTGTGTAAGATCCTTACCCACTTCACAGAGTTAAACATTATCCTTGCCCCAAACAAAACCTTCCGCCCCACCCAAGTTCTGGAGTTTATGGGAATTACGCTTGACTGTGTCCAAATGCAAGCTTGGCTTCCTGAGGATAAGTTAATACGGACCCGAACCCGACTTTCCACATGGTCCTCAAAAAGGGCCTGTGTTTTGTGCGATCTCCAGTCCCTCATCGGGTCTTTACAGTTTGCTTGCAAGGTTATCTCACCCGGACGCCCCTTCATGCAACGCATAATCAACCTAACCTATAATGTCTCCGAACCTGGGCAACTTATTTACCTTAACAGCGAGTTCAGGAAAGATGTTGTCATGTGGCAACTTTGTCTTGACCACTGGAATGGGGTCAGTCTGCTGTTTCTCCCCCCCCCCCCCCCCCACCCCCCTTCAGCGAACAATCCCCTGACATCCATCTTTATACCGATGCTGCAGGTTCTATTGGCTTTGGAGCCTTTTTTGATAATCAGTGGTTTCAAGGTTCATGGCTTCCAGGGCCCAGTTCCTCAAAAGCCGATTAACGCTAATCTAAGATTAAAAATTAACCAAGCAGTTTATTTCTCTACTGCCAAATGCTGTTCAACGCAGATTTTCAGCAGAACTTTACATGAGAAGATGTCAATCTTGAAAAACAAAAATAAGCAAAAGAAGCTTTCACCAAAAAGTTGAAAACGTGAAACAAAAGTTTACGCTAATCCTGGATTAAGTTAATCGGCTTTCGAGGAACTGGGCCCAGGTCACCACCTTAACCCTGTCACAGGCATTAGCATTACCTGGCAGGAGCTTTACCCTATCTACCTTGCCTGCATGCTCTGGGGCCCCATGTGGGCCAATAGGAGAATTTGTTTTTATTGCGATAACCAAGCAACCGTCACTATTCTATCCACTAAGAGCTCCCGAATTCCCCGCATCATGAACCTTGTCCGTTTAATCACCCGCCAAACCCTCCTCTTCAACTTTACCTTTACCTCCAAACATGTGCCTGGAGTCGACAATGGCATTGCTGACAGCCTGTCTCGATTTCAGATGTCCTGCTTTCGCTGAAACCCTTTTCTACCTGCCCACGAGTCCACCCTGATCCATTTTGTTACTCATCTGTCCAACACAGTCTCTGGAAATCTAATGCATACCAAGTTTACATCAGGACCCCCAAGGAAACACTACGTTAAGTCCCCCAGTCACTGGCCTCCTGCTCCTCCTGTTAACAAATCCCCCAGGAATCTTTGAGAACACTAGAGTGTCTCATTGACATTTGCATTTAGTAACATACTATGGCAGTTGCTTGGATAACTTTATCCTATTTTTTCATGTAGTTCTAAACCTATAGTGTTTCCACCTAAGGCCCCAGCAATTGTGTTTGCATCCATCCCAATCTTGGGCATGCAGATCTGCGCTTCCCCCCACCCCCCCCAACCCATTTCTCTCAGGTGTTTCGATGTACCCGCCTTCCATTCCTCTGTTCACCACATGCCACAGGTGGAATCACTATCCTTAGCTTAATGCCATATTTCCCTTAAAACAAACCCAAAACAAAAAAAAAAAAAGAAAAAAAAAGCCCATTTGGCCTCTTTGGGCCTTCGGTTAGATTCTCTTTCTTTGGGCTCTCTGCCCTTGCAAGTCCACCTTGGTCTATGGTAAAGGACTACCCTACCAAAAATGTTTTGTGCGAGGGACTTTATCCCCTCCAGTCTTTATGGAACGCCCATTGGTTTGGGTTCTTTCCGCTCATGTCATGGTTTTGTATAGTTCTAAACGTATAGCGTTTTCACCCATGGTCACCAAAAACAAAACCAAAAACAAATTCAAAACATAACAAATAACAGGAACAAGGCCCATTCAACACTTTAGGGCTCTCTGTGACATTCTCGCTTGGGGCTGTCTGCCCCTTTCAAGTTCATGTTGTTCTATGGTTAATGAGTATTTTGACAGCAATGTTTTGCGCGAGGGTCCTATCCCCTCCAGTTGAGTGTTTTTGTGCGAGGGTCCTATCCCCTCCAGTCTTTGTACGATGGCCACTGGTTTTTACAAACAAGGCCCATTCGACCACTTTCTGTGACATTGTCTTTGGGCTTTCTGCCCTTTCCAAGTTCATGTCTTACTACGATTAATAAGTATTTTGACAGAAATGTTTTGCATGAGGGTCCTATCCCCTCCAGGCAAATGTTTTGTCCAGTCTCTGTGCGATGCCCATTGGCTTGCGTTCTTTATGCTCGTGTCGTGACCCCTATCTCCACTCGTGGGTTCTCTCCTTTCACCCTTTGGGCAGGCAACGTTTGCTTTTCGCTATTGCAACTCGTAGAGATTTGCTCATTCTTTCTCCCCGTCAAGTGGGAGCAAAGCCAATAAATGGGCTTCGCACAGGGCACTCCTTGTCTATCTCGGCGTTTTGGGCGGAGAATTGCTGCCTGCGGCACCCCTTCAGCCCTGTGCTGAAGCCCCGTTAGGGAGGGGGCATATTGTTACTCTGCTGGACTGGGTTAACTTGGCCCCAGGACATTATGCCAGCAACTATGCCCGCCTTGCAATACAGGCATGAGGCACCCCCTTGGCTAGTTGCCGAGGCCCCTCGTTTACGCCCAAGTTGTGTCTATTGTCTTTTATTGTGCACCTAAGCATTAAGACTGCTGCATGCATGTTAGTGAAGTGCCTTGCATGGCACCTCTCGTCCCGTTCGCACCTGCCCTTTTGGGTCTTCGTATTATCGTATTAAGTGCTACTGTTGTGTGTTTCTTTTTCTTTTTGGAAGTCAAACCCAATAAAGCTGTTAAAAAAATAAATTAAGTAATTAATAATAATAATAATAATAATAATAATAGTAATAAAAATGTCTCCTTTGTTGATGATGTTGTGACCTCTGCTTGGTAGATGTTGCTTTTGTTACAATTTCCGTTCACGGGACAAGACTTTTTATCTGTGCAATTTCAAGTGCATCTTACTTCATCAAAAGATTTTAAGGATTTGTAGATTTAAGCTTTGGCGTCTCAGTGAGTGATTAACCCATTGAGTCCCAGGGGTTCCCCATTGACGAGTAAAATCGTCTGGCGTTAGACAGAGTAAAATACTACGTCTGGCCGGTTTAGGCCGGTTTAGCAAAGTTCTGAAAGTGTTGGTCCAAAATGTTTGTGATATTCTTTTAATTTTACAGTTTATACGCTGACCATGGTGTGGGTTTATTATTTATAACTGCTGTTAGTTCCTCAGATGGCTCTAGACCTTTTTCTTTATTCAACCGTTTGATAACTGTTAAGAGGCTGACAAGATAACCCCATATTACTGACTGATACCAATATTTATTAACCTTTGATGTTACACAATATACCCTTTGCATGACTGTTTCATGTGACCTTGTCAATCATTAAAAAAATGGTCATAGTACAATAGATGCCAGAAATGGAAAGAGTGTGATGAGATGAAGAATGTCAATTTTGAGGCCAGTGACATTTAGGTTTATTTAAGTACTATAGCTACTATTTCTATCATTAGTAATGCTAACAGAATTCACCAGTTTAACACATTTAAACCTAGTTCTTACCATGTTACTGTCTCTTAAATATTCTTGTTTCTTGCTCTTGATACAGTCAGTGGTTCTTTGATCTTTATCTATAGAGTCAACAGCAAAATATGTAGAATGCATTCAATCCTTATGCAGTGCCATTTAGATGGGATGATGCATCGGATCTGAAAACCTTGAGGAGTATTGTTGTCAACTCCTACAATGCTGTACGTGTTTGGAATTTTTAATACCTGCTATAATATGCTTATAATGTTATTTTTCACAATATTACAGGTGTAGTACCGGTATACATTACTTCAGAAGTGTTAAGAAGAATAAATCATCTACACCAGAACAATCTTAAAACAAAATGTACTAAAGTACATGTGCACATTTTCATGCTTATGGAAATGCCTTAATTTACTATTTTTCATATGCACTTGTGTTAATCAAGAAATCTTTTTAAAGATGTTATTTATTATCATTGTTGTCATTGAAGTAATGATTTAGCTATTGAAAGTAACTATTCAAAGTCACTGAATACTGTGTGTTTCTAAATCGTACTTGTATGTTTGATATAGTGTGGAAGTGCAACATTGAGAACAACATATAAGCCGCAAACAGTGCCCCTTGTCACAACCAATCTTGACTGCAATGACCTAAAGTAAGTTTCACTATGCAGAGAATAGAGGTTTCCGTTTGGGAGAATTTAAAGGTACTCTGGATCATAACAAAGTTCTACTTACAATGCTACAGTATCTGTAGCTTTCAAAACGGATTATATCCAAAGTCATGAAATATTCTTTTCACTAAATACTATTGACTTCACGATTAACTGTTTATAGTGATTGATAATTTGTTCCTTAAACTTACAGTAGTTAAGATCGCCAAAACAATGTTAACTTGCTAATTGTTAAAACTCAGCTTGATTTTTGGGTCTTCTACCCAGTGATCAGGCCGGGACAAAAGTCAGACCAGAACAACTCGGATCACTCACCTCGGATCGATATGAAAACAACAATAAGGCCTAGAAAAATTACCTTTTGGCTCACTAATCTTTAAGCTAACCTCGGTTAAATCGGCACAAACGTTGAATAGTTTTGACTTACAAATTGATCTGGTAAGAATTTTGGACCTGCCCCCAGTGATCAATCTCTAATATGCAGAAGTACGATTTCACAGTGAATTTTAGTGCATTTATGTTTTATTGCAGAATTAAGTCCCGATGGCTGCGTATCCCCTTTGAGGAGCTAAATCCAAAATTAACGGGGATGTGTTGCATCGAGGCTGAGGCAAATGTTAGGGCAGCAATGAAGTCTTCCCACCACAGCATTGGAGTTGTTACCTCACACATCCACCAAGCTATCAAGGATAGGCTTGGGGATGATGACTTCAAAACCATCATAACGGACCTGGAGGAAGAGTGTGAAAAGATTGCAAATGAGAAGGGTCGTATAGACCAGCGGGCACAGAATGTGTTTGCACTTATGCTTTACTGTGCAAAAAAGGTAATTCTACATGTATTGGCATTTAATCGTACATGTATATAAAATACTTAAGCATTGAGACCTAAGCTAAAGAATAGTATGATTATCATTGCCATAACTTTTAATATTAATCATCATCATTATCATTATTGGTATTACTGTTATTGTCAGTAGTGCTGTTGCTATTTACATTTGTCTGTTGTCATTGGGTAGTGTCACTGTCCATGTCAATCATAATTGTCACTGTTAATTTCTCGCTGTAAATATTGCTGGCTTTGTTATAGTTATTACTTTTATAACAGACAGAAAAATAATGTTTTTATCTTTGTTTGAAGGTCCTGAAGAAAGTTGATTTGGAGGGATATTTCCAAGATGTCTGGGAAAAAGCCGTGAGATTCGTCATCCCTAGCTACCTTCAAGTCAGTCCATCCCTGAGCAGTACCACCAATGTGAATAGGTCATCTTTAATGGAAGACAAAATCAAGGAATACATCAAACACATTTTAATTGATGCTGTTTTGAAAGCTACCACAGACAGTGTGAGTTTTTCTTCTGGGAAGCTAAATATAGGTTAACAATCACGATTTCCACCAGGTTTTGATCTTCAATAATTGAAATCTTATTAATTATTTAATATCAAATTTGCTCTAGTTAAATTATGCCAAATTAAATTAATGCTCTCAAGTGTACCCAAGGGACATTGAACCCTGAAGAAGGCAGGGTAAGGAGACAAAGATAATAATAATAATAATAATAATAATAATAATAATAATAATAATATTGTAATAATAATTTAATTTGGCATCACTTAACTAGAGCAAATCTGATATTAATAGGATTTTTACTTTTTTACTTATGATTAAATTCCATGTTTTTGTGTCTTGATTTTTCATTAGGTGCTGCAATTTTTTGATCAAGATTTTACGCCCACAACTTGTTCTTGTGGTGGTTCTGTCACCTTCAACGTTGCAGCAGCTATACAATTTGTTAACAAGCAAATTGGTTATGACAATGTCCATGCAGGCATCAGTCCATCTGCAATTCGTTATTATATTAAAGACCATCGTATTGGTTGTGTAGGGAACCAAGTGCGTTTCCGAAACAGTGGAAAGCAGGTACATGCTGTCCATATCCAACGATCCTGGTTCCAGCCTAATGATGTTAAAGCCCTTGATGAAAGTGTGTTATAACTTAATGAAGTTTTGCTCTTTATCATGGAAACAATAAAATGAAAATCAGATTTGTCCAGGATTGACCCTAATTAGATTCATGCGGAATTCAGAAAGTGTCACGAAGTGTGCCCTTGCTCTTACACCCACTTTTAACATTACTCGTGACTTGGAATACAGACAATTAACGTCATAAAGTGTCACCGAAGTTCTGCTCCTCTAGTAAGGATAATCAGCTTTAGTGTTTACCCGAAGCTAATTGCTGGCGAGCCTTAGCGAGGCAGCATACTATTCTTGACATTAGCCAAAAAAAATCATAATTTGAATGTAAGATCGGAAGCATGCGCAGTCGATTGTGGTGGGTCATGTCTATTATCCGGGGTATTGATACCCGAAATAACGTCACGTACACGTCGTGGAAGAGAATCTTACAGTCACAGCCTTCGAGTCGAGTGTACTTTTCTAGTGGGTCGTCATTGATCATCATTCAACCGTATATGTTCAGTCTTTGGCCACCGAGTCAAATTGTTCTTCAACGTCTTCAACCGTTGAGCGTAGAGAAAATCAGTTCCCGAGCTAGACCACGAGCAGTCGTCCTTATTTCCTCAGAGCCACGCATTATTATTATATTTTATTATTTTATGCAAATTAGTGGTGAAAACGGGGCGTGTCACGCAATCGCGCGCTCATCTGTGTCATTGAAAAATAAGAGACTGCTCCCAATCTATTCTCAAGCACGACAATAAATTTAAATTGACATTTGCTCAGCTACGCTCAGCATTTCTCAAAAAGATAGTCTTTTGCTGAAAAGGGGCCAGAAATTTGAGAACAGAAGTTTCAATTCAAAGAATGAAGTGACATGCCGTTGTTTTGAAATTATCCATTTGCTTATAAAATAGTAACGCCTGCGACACATGCTAAAGATATGCACACCTTTCTTTGCTTTTTGAATACTTTCACGCACATTTCCGGTATCCTCTTTCTTCAGAAATTTGCAGCTGTTTTAAAAAAATAAAAACCAGTCACTGCTCCCAGTTTCCACGCCAGCACTCACTTTCTCACTGAAACTCCTAGTAATAATGCTAACCTTTACCTGTACCTTATTGTTGGAAATATGTAGCAAATGCTTTAAAGACTTAAAGGGACACCTAATGTTCGATATCAAAATTAGGCTTGCATATAATTAGGTTCATTCCTGGACATAACTGATGAAAAGGTGATTTTTAGTAACAATGTTGCTTACTATGCAGGAGTACCCAACGAAACCGCTCCACAAAAAAGCCGCTCTCCAGGCTGTTTTCGAGCTGGCTGGCTGAAAAAAAAATTTCAAGAGTGAGCTGGCTGGTCTTTGACACAAACCGCTTCTGGCTCACTGAGACATGAAAAACGTTTTTCCCGGCTGGCTATATAAAGCTCAGATTCTTTTCCTGGCTAAGACATTGTTCACTTTGTCCACTGGCATAAAGTTCTTTTAGCTCAAGCATGTAATTAATTGGACAGAGGAACGATAGAAAATTTCCTTTTAGTTTCTGGCTTCTATCAATCAAGATTTCGTCACGCAATGATCTCCTTCAAAGAGGCGGGCGCTTCACATTTTTGCCTCGCCGTGAGAGACCTCTGCTAGCAGGGAAGCAGGATGTTTCGTAGACTTCGTAGTATTTATTTTGATCAGATTGTGGAAAAGTCCTTATGGAATGATCGCAGAATTTGATTTTAATTCCGTCCTTTGCAATTGAATTCGGTGTTTACCGAAAGGATTTTAGGCTACCGCCGTTTTGGACAACATCAAGGACACAAAACGAGAGAGGTAACGTGGGCTAAAATTTCGCATGGAACTGTTAATGTTTAAATTTTGTATTTTTGAATATTGAATTACCTATCGTTGTGTCTCCTTAAACAAATCGCCATCGTTTCTTGAATAAGTACCGGTTTACCTTTCGGGGTTTTGTCAAAGTTCTGCCACCGGCACTTTAAGAAAAGAAAGCGAGCCGTTGGGAATGGAGTTGATTAAAATTCTGCTACCACGCTCCATGGTTTTTCGTACAACTACCCAAACCCTAATGTGAATTAACAAAAACTTCGAAATTGAGAACAACTTCTCCAGAATATATTGCTCGTTCTTTAAGCCACGCGCAGATCTGGCAGATAGATATCCCGGGTAAAAAATCGATTGTTATTCATCCATAAATGGCTGCGCACCGCGGTAGTAGTCCATCTCACTCTTTCTCCTTATTCTCATTCATCAACTAAGGACCATGGTGGCAGTTTATTTAAGTACCTTGTCAGTGAACGGGTAAGTAGAATTGTTCCATTTTTTTTATTGTTACGATCATGGTATTTTATTGTACGCTGGGGATGCTTCAAAGTACAACGCAACTGTTTTTTTTCCAGTGTCGCTGCAGCTGCAAATATGATTACTCCCTGTTTAATCAACTTTTGTGGCATAGTTAGTAGAGGTATAACTGAAAAGGACAATTTTGAAAAATGCATGCATTTTTTTCACTTCGATTGAGCCGCTTATAACATCTCCAACATCGATTCAACACTAACCTCACTATCACTGCGATCTAAGATAGCAAAAAAAATGCTCGAACTTCGCTTGCCTGGAGCAACAGAAGAGGAAATCACTGAGGAATAGTAAGCGTACAACGAAATATTTAATGAGAAAATTTGTAACGTCAAGAATTTAATTAGTTTCGTTTAAATTTCTTTAAACAAGCCGCGTCTCTCTTTTTTCCCGTAAAAACAATTATGCAAAAGCAAACGCAACAGTGCCTCTTGTCTGAATTCTGCGTTCAAAATAATCGGGCTAAGTTGATGATTTCACAGGGTTTAACCATTTGGTTGTGGTACGAAATTCCCTCAGAAGCAATGGCCAGTTACGAGTTACAGCAGTTTTATTTCACTTTATGACAGATACATGTCAAGCTGTGCAAAACTGTATACTTTTTTATTGGTTAAGACCTGAATGATAGTTTGGATATTTTAGAATCTCTCGTTTATTTTACAATGTCACTTAAATAGTAGCAATTTACATATGTTCGTAAATTTTGTGATTGTAAATTTTCCCTGTTACTTTGTACCTTTCAAGCTTGGTACCTTGCGAGCCAAGGAGACTGGCGTTTCCTTTTAAGATAAAGAGGGCGCTTTTGCCGCTTTTCGGCCCGGTCATGTCAAGCAGAATTGATACTATGAAACCATTTTTTAATGTTCGTAATTAATTATAATTCTGGAGGGAGGTAAGCCTTAGTTTCAACCGTAAACCTTTTCAGTTTGGCGAAAAAATTTACCACTTCAAACTGATAAAAGTTTGTCAACTAAAGATCCGCGCTTGTAGTTTGGACTGCAGGTCTGTTTATTTTCACGTCCCCATATCGCGTACGCTTTTAGAGGCGGCCGCCAACCGGATGCCAATTTTGTTCTGAGCGATCACCCCAAGCTTTGATTCCAGTGAACGCTATGAACTTGGCAAACATACACCAGCATCGAGAAATTTTTGGAATCGATCTTTCCTTAGAGAAAATTCAGATTCACAGCAAACTGGAACAAGACGTGTCCGTTCCTTCCTTTTACCAAGAATGAAAAAGGGGGGCAAACAGAAGTGGAAAAACGAGAGCAAAATAAAACTTGACCGCCATTGAAGACCACGTGGTACTTCGCTTCGCGATGTTCGTCTGTTCAGTTTCTCTATTTCTGTGTCTGTTCAGTTTCTCTGTTGCCTATCTCAGGGGTTTTATAGCACAAAGCGTTATTAGAAATAGTAATTTTAAAAAACAGTATAAAAGATAGGTTCGAGTTCCGTGGATATGTAATTCCACTTCACATAGAAAACTTGACAAACGGAAGTTAAGGTTCCATTCGAAACAGCACCGTTCAAAACCAAAGATAAACTTCATAGTCATAAAGTAAAATACTCCAGGCAAATCACACGATAGTCCGCTTCGAGAAATGAACACGCTGTCTTATAATTGTGCCCTTGTTGCCTTGGTTTGAGACTACCTGGATGTGACCTCTTATGAGCTTGCGTTGGTGTCTGTTACTCATGGTGCGATGACAGCACAATAATGCATTTTCTTTCCAAGTAAATCACACGATCGTCCGCTTCGAGAAATGAACACGCTGTCTTATTATTGTGCCATTGTTGCTTTGGTTACAGTTTCGGGGGGGTGGGTGGGTGGGTGGGCGGGGGGGTCGGGGAGGCGTAAGAGCATTATTTACTGGCAAAACGAAAATTTCCAATAACTATCGCTGGCTGGGAAGGGTTTCAACATCATAAATGCCGCTGGCTGGCGCCCACAGTGAAATGTATACCTTCCTGGCTAGGAAAAGGCCTCAAAATAATGGATGCTGGCTGGCGACCTCGGAAAATAATCTCTTGCTAGCTGGCTCTGAAGAGCGGATATTTATTTCCCAGGGTAGTTAAATATTAACCAAAAATGTCTTAATCGATGCCCACATATCGTGTATGTCAATAACAGATGAATTCAGAAAAAGTGTTCGTTGGGTACTCCTGACTATGGTTCAAGTAAAGGTAATTTGGGGTAACTTGTATGTTACTCCCAAGTATCCAATGTTAGGGTTTTGGATGAGACAACTCAATTGCTTAATATCTTGAAGAACTACAGAGCCTAAGTTATGAGGTTTACGTGCTTGTATATCTGTGAAGAATTAGGCATGTATCCTACTGTGATTAGACATATGTATTTTTGATCCAATGAGCCAATATCAAAGATAACATAATACTCTTTATACTCTCCAGTTTCTCTTGGGACCTACAATGGTACAATAATTCTTATGCAAAATTCTGGGGGGACAAACAAAGAGTATTATGGTATTTTTGATATTGGCTAACGCATAAAAATGTGCAGGACTTAAGGGTAGGACTAATATGAAAGAATCTCCTTTACCATGACATGTTTTTGAACAATGCAATGGAGTAAAATTGGACTTAAGTGGTACTAATCCGATATCAAGATAATGTGCCTTCCATTTTTTAACAGAACTGGGCAAACGAAGTAAAGGGCACGGGAGAAAGGGAAATGGTAAGAAACATTTATCAGTTTACTTTAGGTTGTCACCATAATTATACCCATTGCCATAAATGATATCACACATATGCAGGTCTTCTTTCAAGTAACATCCTGAAGTGGAACTTTTCAATTTCCATTGCAGTTGTCAATGTTGTGGTTGATGAACAGGCAGCTGGTCACCGGGGGTCACCGAGTTCGTTTTTGAGATATGAGGAATTAAATCCAAAATATAGGGTGTTTTTGCAGGGCTTTCCAGTTGCCAAGGTAACTTATTACATCACAATCCTGACCACGTCTTGTTTGGAAATAATCAATAATTAATTCAGGAACTATTGAGGCAGGCAAGTACAAAATATAGGACCGGATCAAGTAGGATCAACGTAAAATAATGATAAGGCCTCGTGAAATCACCCTAGCCCTAATCTTTAAGATAACCTTGTTGAAATCTGCGGAAACGTCGAATAGCTTTGGCTTACAAAACTGGTCAGTGTAAAACGCAGACTGCAGACCGGGAGTAAAATGCAGACTGGGGTTATAATTTAACTGTTGAAAAAGCCCAAACCCATTAGAAATGCTAACAGTTAAGCTTAAATATTGTTTTAGGCCTAATTAGGCCTAAGATTAGCATTTCTAAGGGGTTTGGGCTTTTTCAACAGTTACGTTTTAACCTCAGTCTGCATTTCACCCCTGGTCTGCAGTCTGCAGTCTGCGTTTTACACTGACCGCTTACAAAACCGTTTTTCTCTCGATCCGTGGTGAGCGATCAGATTTGTTTGGGTCCGAGTTTTGTATCTGCCCGTATTGAGGCTATTGATGATGAGGAAGAAGAACAAAACAGACTTGAACGGACAATTCAGGAAGTATATAAGATCATTTATTTTAAGCATGATGAATGACCTACATGAATTGAACGCACATTTTCACTTAGTGTTGATGTCATATCGAACAAACTTTAAGTTAAAAAATCCAAGCCACGTTAGTTCAGGAAAGGAAAGGAAAGTAACTTTATCTAAGTGTCTAGTTGTTCTAGCGCTGGAGCACTAATTGGGGACACTGTACTAAACTGAAATTAACAATTAGCACAAATCAAGTCAAATGTTGATTTTTGACGAGAGGGGAAACCGGAGTACCCGGAGAAAACGTCTCGGTGCAGAGTAGAGAACCAACAAACCTAACCCACTCATAACGCCGAGTCTGGGAATCGAAACCGGGCCACATTGGTGGGAGGCGAGTGCTCTCACCACTGCGCCATCCCTGCACTCCCAGGTCTTAACAGAAATAAACTGCTACGATTTCCCCACTAGAGTTACTTATGCAATCTGATGGTAGTGGAGGTGTGCGGAACGTCCTCAATAATATCATTCAGAATGATGAATTTGGATTATGATTACGATCAAGCCATTTTTTGCAGGTGAACCAGTGCTGCTTTCACTTCAGCGGAAGAAGCGTAAAAGTGAGTAAACTGTTACGTTGAAAGCATCTTGTCTCTTTAATAAAGTTAGAGGCCATTCGAGCAACCAAACATAGGACGTTCGTTTAACTTTTAGTACAAAAATAAGAAGCAGTTTGAATGTCGCTTTATTAGCTGATCGATTGACCCTTGTGATGACACCATTTTTTTTTTTGGCCATCAGGACCAAATATGGCTGATTCACTTAAGGATGGTCTTAGTTAACACGAACTTCCGACCGCCGGACACAGAAGGAGGACCAAAAAATGAGTCAGATGTACTTTAATGAAGCCGTTACGCTGTCTGTGAAAATTACAGCCTCGATCTGTACTTGACAAATGGTATGGTGATTGCTTAGATTTTTTTGTGGTTTTCCACTGTTGTTTGGAGTGGTTAAAATGTCAAGCTACATGTTAGGATGCCTCTCTGTTAGGACCACCCCTCATTTAGTGAGAAAAATCTTGGAATCCATGACCCCTGCGATGCGAGGATGGTTGGGCAAACTGGTCAATTTGTTGGGCTCGTTTGTTCCGGTGAAGGACTCGATTAATTAAATGAATGTAGACGAATTATAGACGAATCCCTTTGGAGCCACCAGTTTGAAACAGATGGTATATAGGTGTCTATAAGGGACAATTGCTTAACTGAATCAGTAGCCCATAACTATAAGCGAACAACAGCCCTATATTCCTGTAAAGAATGAGAGCAGCAACTTGATGTTTTTGTCTTTTTTTGCGGAAAAGGTAGTCTGTATAGATCGTAGTCTATATAGATGTTAAATGCCGTAGATCGTAGTCATGGGCTCCAGCTTAAATTGTCCAGATAAGTGCGAGTATGGCTTCTCTCTTTCGTCCAAAGATTTCTCTGCTAGTAACATTACAAAATAAGGGGTGTTCCACGGGGGTGGTCCATGGACCTAGGGTCCATGTTTTGTATACGTTCTCTCTCTTATGTTTCCTAACAATATGAAAGTTTTCGCGAATTCCATCTCCCTGTCGTATTCTCGTTTTCCGATGTATACTTTGGATATTTTCTGCGAGTTATCATGTTCAATTTTCTAGTCAAGTTGTAACCATTGATTTTCAGTTCTTACTAAGGTAAAAGTTCAATTTTGTTGCAGGAGGTGATGCAAAAAGGAAAGGATTATTGAGGCAGGGTTATTCAAGAGCAATGTATTTTGTAAACTATCAAAGACGTTTTTTCAGAATAGTACTTACACATTGAACAGTCCTTTTTAAAGTGCAGCATTGTGTTGTAGTTCGTTTGGCGTCGTTTCAAAAGAGTACTTAGTATATATACAATCTATTGTGGATGAGATGTACAATGCTGGCACCCCAATGATAGTGTGTTTAATCACAGATAGATGCAGTAAAAAAGGCTAATGTGGGTCTGTTTTTTACTCACTGAACAGTTTAAACAGTCTCTGAGTGTCCGTATTAGAGAGTTTCTAAATCTAAATTTGTAATCTACAAAGGGGGTGACTAGGTAAAAAATAGATAAATGTCAAAGAGTAAATAGTGCCAGCGTCCGGCAGCTATATTGACAAGTAGGCTCTGATGGTCTTTTTAAAAGTCTCAAAATCACTAGACTCAAGAAAACAAGTAGGTAGACTGTTTCAGACTTGTATCGTTGTTGTTATAAAATTGTCTTTTTAAATATTTGATCGGGGGCTGCTTAGATTAATAAATTTCCCTAGATGGTATTGTCTAGTCACACTCTGCTTTTCCATTAAATAAGAGGGGATCTCTATCCTGGTTACCAGAGATTCCAAGATTCCAAGCGTCTTGTATTGAAAAATCTTACATCGATCAATTTCGCGAGTTAGTGTTAATTAAAGGTGACGATGAAATATATGGAATTACAACCCACCCATTAATGTTTGCACGCTTTTAGGCTACTTTACGTCAGGTGCTGGACAGTAGCCTGATTTAGCAACAGAACGGGAAACGTCCGGGTCCGGTTGTTCGAAAGCTGATTAACTTAATCCAGGATTAGCGTAAACTTTTGTAACGTGTTTTCAACTTTTTTGTAAAAGTTTCTTTGGCTTACTTTCAACATAGAAAAAGCTGGTTGCAAATGCTGTTACCGAAAGGACGAAAAAAAGTGAACAAAATGTGCTGCGAACTTCTCAACCTGGTTCTTTCTCCTTCCCTTCCTGAACCAATCAAATGTACCTGCTTACGTAAATCGCATGCATTTGCCAACATATCCACATTAGCGTTATGAAAATTAACGAGAGGGTTATTTAAAAATAAATAATGCCATTTCCGGCTTGCTTGTATGTCGACTGATAAGGTCCTCTCCTCGAAATTTCATATTTGCCTTTTCAGCTTTGCCTCTCGGCCAAATATTCGTTTTTCGGACAATCTCTCATCGTTTGACATGAGCCGACATGCCAGCCGCCTGAAGGGGTTTATTTACTAAGCTCACGCATAGTTAGTACTAACTATGGCTCACGCAATTAAAAATAAAATCATTGATCATACCACTTCGATGCTACAGAGGATGGCAAGAGCATGCATGAGTGGCTTTTTTTTAAGGTTACCGTATACCTTCAGGGGTGTCTCGCGTCCGAGCGATGCAGCGCGTCCGGTTTAAACTGTAGATACCTAAACCCCCATATCAAATTAAAGCTTATAGAGCTGGCTATCAAACCCTATCAAGAATTTTGAAATTAAATGAAGCAAATTTTGCTTTTCACTATTTTATTTTGTTCCTCCGTTTCCCGACCCAAAGCGCTAAAACATCGTGTCTGCGTTTTGCCATACTCAGTTACCGTGAAAAGTTATAGAACGTTTTCGAAATGGTATTAAAAAAATGTGAAGTGTTCGTACAAAAATCGTTTTTGCGGTTTATATGTTAACCTAGCCACCGTCAACTAAAATTTGGGGGCAATCGGACAAATTCCCTGTGAGTTTTAGCTCTTTGAAGTCATTGATCATACCACTCAAAATTAAATAATATGTGAGGCAAAAAGTCATACACTCTTTTTTTAAAGAAATATTTTACAAGAATATCAAGGCCGAAATTTGAGAAATTTTAAGAGTATTTTAAGAATAAACCTAAGGCTGAAATAATGTGCGTTGACAATCTGTAAATACAATACAATGATATATTTTAACTTAACTGTGTAAAATTATTCCTTTTTCTAAACGGCAAAACTAGGCAACAAACGAAGCACTCTTCACTTACGGGTAATGTATTTGTGCAGTAAAAAAATATGTAAAGTGCAAAAGACATAAACTAAACCGCAAAATTTTCTGTCATCACCAACGTTTTACTAGTGCGGTCATTGCATTAAACTCGTCAGTCATTTGTTATAAAAGCTATTACCGGTAATAATTTACCACCTCAGTCGTGTCTCGTGTTGCTCGTTGATACAAAAGAACCGGCGGGTCTAAAACTCAGGTCACATTCCACAGGTCACTCGTTGCAGGTCATTGTTGTAAAGGTTTTGGGTTACTTTCCAAAAGGTAAAACAATGACCTGCAACGAGTGACCTGTGGAATGGGACCTGTTTTTTTTTAGACCCGCCGCAAAAAAACGGAAAGTTGAATCCCAATGCATGGAATTTAAATCCAACAGCAATCGCCAACTACAGGGGTGATACTTATGAGCAACTGAACTCCAGTCTTCGAGTGTTGAAAGAATTTGAGGGCTTTGACCTTTTGAATGCGGATATCGCAGAAGAGCCAGAAATTGAAACGACAACATTAATATTTTTCCCCGGATTTTGTCACAGACAATTGACATTTTGTCAGCTAGTGCGGATAGGCTCTTTGTGTAAAGGGGTCCCTTTTTACCGAAAAAGTTCTCAAGAAGGGATTCAATTGGCATGATACAGAAAATTAGATGATAGAGAGAGTATACTAAGAAAATAATCAAGTGGAGGATGTCAACTTCCTTTATGAGTCAATAAGTTCTCATAACTGAAATCAATAAGGAAAATTTAAGACGGTTCATCGCGATTTTTTACAACTTAACTTACCCTAACCCTAGAATCTATTCTTAGACCAAATAAATAACCCTTACCCAAACAGAACGTTTTGGCGAAATCACTTAGGATCCCAGCGAATTGGCACCATCACGACCTTAAGATCTTGATACTCCTAATATTTAAACAATGGCTAGCGCTTACCGTGCTTCTAGAAACTCGGCCTTGAGAGTTAGCAAGAGGACTCATTGGCAAGATTGCGACATTGATAGTACTGAGTTTTGTAATCCTGCTATCAGGATATTGGGTTTTTACAGAGCTCCACCAGTAGTTGGAAGGAAAGTCAATTTAGAAGAAGTGGAACCGATTGGAGAAAAACGACTTATGGATACATTCTTCAAAGAAGGTGAGAATGACACAGAGATATACAAGCACACAACACAATTCCTCCTCACTCTTACTAAAAACCTGTAAGTAATATATACAATATGAGGGGCAGATCTGTATCACATTTACAAACTCGAGGTGAAGCCAAGAGTTTGTAGATGCGATACAGATCTGACGCTGATGCTAAACGTCAGCATTTATATGTTAATGTACACTACATGTGGGCATTTTTGGTGATTCAAGACATGACAGTTACTTTTGAAAACACATTGTTCGTGGTTAGTCTTATGAAGCTCGTTTCATCCCGACCAAGGGACTCATCAAAGACCTTTCTGCTTTGCAAACTTCGTTTGGCATCACGCCCAAAGTCCCGTTCGCTAAAAAAATGATGACAGCAATCTCGCCATATATCTCATAAGGATTCCAGACCGCACAAGTTCACGAGTGAAAATTGACAATAAAGTTGACAGGAAATTTTAACAGGGAAAATCGAAAGAAACGTCTATGTAAATGAAGAGAAATCTGTATCAGACATTGATTAATAAAACATTTCTTTTGTTTGCCCACCATGTATTATTAAACTGAATGATTCATTTTCTTTATTTTCTCCACATCCCACACTTCATTAACCACTTACTTAATTTCACTAGAACGTATGGTTCTGGCTCCCTGGAACACTCAAGCACTACTTTGGCTAGATATAGTACCGCCCGAAACTGAGTATTTACTTATTGGGACATCGGGATGCTGTGGAACCTCGTCTTTGGGTCTTACCATTTAGTGCGGCATTGCTTGCTGCGGCAAACCTAGGTAAAACTTCGTCCTTGCCGAGGAGAGAACACCGAATTGGTCTGCGAATTGGGTAAATACTTTCGGGCGCTACTCTAGCTCATGTACCATCCACTAATACTTCAGTATAGCACTAGATATCCCGTTGAAGTCCCTTGATTTTTTTTCTAGGAATGTAGAATTTACTTGAATCTAGCCGATTGGACACGCTTTGTACAGTACCCGCTTGTAAAATTTAAGACAATATTCTTTGCTAATGAAGTTAGAAAATTTGAAGTGTTGGGTAAACGCTGTTCTCTCGCAACTTTGGTACAGTTCTTATCAGCTCATTAATAGAACGTCTGTAAATTTCTTTAAAAACGAGTGGCAATAATCGCGAAATCATTAATGATATGATTGGAATTTGGTTATATTTTCAGGTGTCGTTCTCTCAACTACCTAATCTTAAAAATTAGAAAACACGTTAACGGGAGTAGGCTTTTTTTTTTTGTCTGTTTGTTTGTTTGTTTTTCATTCCTGACACATCGGGAAATACATGTAAAGCGACTTGTAAAACGAAAGCTGAAAAACTGAGATTAAAAGAGATTGCTCGAGTGGCTCTCAAACAAGTTACGAAACCTTTTAAATTTATCACCTCCTAGATATATACCTTGATAACAATGCCTGACCGTCTTGTCTGACAATGCCAATTTTGTGCCATTAATTTCAACATCTACGCGCATGTCTGTGGGCACGGTGTCCCTCTTGTTGCTGCTCTCAGTTTTTGTTTCTTGTTTGTTGCACACGAGCAGTATTTTGATGCAAGAATTTTTGCCTGCCCTTTGCCGTGCTCTCCTAGTCACTAGGCACTAGGTTGGAGTGGAGGGGGGCTTGGAAAAAAGCGAAGTTTATATTTAAGAAACACTAAGCTATTTTGTCTGTTTGTATCTTCCTGGGCGCTGCCATTTTTCATTTTCTAAAGCGTTGAAGTCGCCTTCGTTGTTCTGCGCTGAAGAATGTAGAAGAATAAGAAGACGGACGTGTACATGCATCAAATGGTAGTTCCGTATAGCTAATCGGCAGGATTATACTATAGGAAATCGGAACAAATCATAAAATCCATTCCAAGTGGCATCGCCCAGAGAATTTTAAAACGATAACAAGCGAAAACCAATTCACGTTCTTTTGTTTTTTACAACCACTGTAATAAGCGATAGATATTGGTATTTCTACCTATTAAGGTAGCTCATTGTCACAATATGCATGGTATCTGGAATCTTTATAGCATTTGAAATAGGTGTTAAATCCTCAAAGTGCCAACATTGACTTCTTTTTGTTTATATTCGATGAATTTATTCAGGTGGGAGATTGACAACAATTACTGCAAGTAAAAAGTCCTTAAAACAACGCCTTATGATTCTGGTCCTCGGCTGCTCGACATCATGGACACAGCAATGTTTGACTTATTGATAGGTCAGTCAGCGTGGTACCAAGTCTTTTTTCCTAAATATACGAGCATATATCTATTTAGTATAAATACACAGGTGATTATACAAAATGGTGCGCTCTCATTGGCTCGCTATCTTGGATTAAGCCGATAATCACCTCGACGGACAAAATGGCTGCCAGTAGTCGTTTTGCCACTGTAAGTGAAGATGATTTCGCGTTGGCATGTTTTTTTTTTTTTCTCTTTTTTGAAATAATCACCTGTGTATTTATACTAAACAATTATTCGCTTCAGGCTCAGTGATTATCACCGATAATCACTTCGCCTTCGGTGAATAATTGTTAAATATTGGCATTGTAGGCGCCGAGTAAAGCGTAGTTTTCACTCACGACGCAAGCGTAAGCATAAGTAGCTTATACGTGTAAAAAAGAACGTCGACATAAGCATAAAAATCAACCACAGCACCCGCCATTTTGTTCAAATGCTCATACAAGGGGAATCTGCAACGAGTGTTTTGATTGACCAGAGGTAGCAAATTCCCTTGAGCTTATGCAGCGTTTCGTTTTCACACGACGCATACGAACGCAAGCATAATTGCAAGCACACGGAAAAGGAAAATTTCTTATCCTTGTCAACCCCGTTTTCACGGTGAAATAAGCTCTTATTCTTGCGCTTGTGCTGGCGTCGCTAGTAAAAACCAGGCTCAACAGAGAGAAAAATACCTCATCGTTTCCGCGAACATCTTCAAGATGTAGAGAGAAATGACTTGGACGCGGCGCCGCAAATCGGAAATGGGACCCATAATATTGTGCAGTCCCCTGACAAGCGACGTGTCTCCCTAGGAGTTCTTGTAGAGCATCCGACCGGTTTCAGTTAATGCGGACTACTTAATGTATTTGCGAGTAACTTTCGAATCACGGAAGAGCAGAAGCACTGGCAGACTAATTTTTTTGTAGGATTATTCGGGTGATGTTATTAAGTGTTTTGTTCATACCCAGGTAAACAGCTGCAGTAATTTTCTTCTAATCAAATTCTTTGGGTAGTTGTTAGATATAGAGTCAGCTGGTTTAATACCACTCTCCCTCTTACCTTCGAGAATATGGGCAGTAACCATTTGAGAAATGGGCACACCGCTCAATCAAATTTCTAAGGATCTGGGAAAAGGCTGATAACATGCGAAGTCTTGATGATGGAAGTGGTAGAGGAAACAATGATCGCCAAACTCTCTCAAACAACGCCTGAGGCTTAGTTGTTGGGTACTGAATTAATAACGTCTCTTACTTGAGAACAATCCCTCGTGGTGAAAAAGAAATGTTCCGAGATAGATCTGCAAATAAAGGATACTTGTGAGAGCACAAAGTTAAATCTTCTACAAGGACCGATGTCAAGAAATCATTCAATTTATTTGCAACTAGTACTGTTTGACAGTATTAATAGAACTTCTTATATTCTCAGGATTTTTGGGTACGCAAGGCCTGATTGTTTTCAGATATTTCCAACATCGACTTTTGTCAGAGTAGAGTGTATTTGAAAGTTATTTAACAAACTGACATCAATTTGTTTTTTACAATAACAAAAAGGCAGAGGGGTCAAAATTAAGTCAAAGCACGAGAAGAAAGCGAGACAAAAATGCGAGAAACTTCAATCTGACGCGAGCAATATCGCATAAATTATAAATTAATGTGTCTGTCCGCTTACTGACAATAAAAATTAGCCAATGAGCGCACGAGAATTTTTGCAGTCACTGTAAAAAAGTTAATTGTGACATAAAATGGGTTCGAATCCGGCTTTCATATCATGCTTGGCTTCGTTGGAAGTTCATAGCCAAGAAGCGTCGATGCAATGAAATGCTTCCCATCAGTTTTCGGTATAAGTGGGTTTTAGCAACGACGACGGCTCTAGGAACGACAACGTCGTAAAGAGAGAATATCATTGGTTAAGAAAAGAAAAAGAATCATGCTGCACGTGCGGCACGCTTTTCAGTTCCTTTTTTGCTGTACATTGTAGTCCACAAAACAACAACGTGAAATCACCAAATTTCAGGTCTTGACGACAACGTGAGCATACAATAGGAAATCGCTCACTTTTTATCTTCACTGTACAACCGGTCTTATAAATCCAGTTATATGGTAGTTCGCCCCTATTGTGTTCAAGGTGAACAAGGTGGAATAATCGCAAAATACTTACGATTGTGCTAAGTTATGTTTTGAAGTTTTTATAGTTGACGTTGTCGTTGTCCCTGCTGAAACTCCTTATTAGGGAGCTTAAGCAATGTAAATGTGGTTGTGAGAAGACAAATCAAAAGGGAAAACAGCTCACTTCCGGTTGCCGTCCGCGTTTAGGACGGCTAATGCGGGAAAAATCGTGGTAGTATTGTGTTCTTTGCACCGTCCATGATTTTCTGTTAAGCACGAGCAATCCTTGTGTCTACTTTGCTGCAGACCAATGAGAGGCGTTTTGGTGATCAGGCCCAATCTGATTGGCTATAATTTGGCGGGACCCACAGTATTCTAAATTTAGAAAATATAGTAAACTGATGGGCCAAGGCCAAAGAGAGATCGACACTCCTAGGTTATGGAGACAGTTTGGCCCAGTGGTTAGGGCACTTGCTTGAGATCTGGTGGTCCCGGGTTCAAGAATCGCTCTGACCACTCGTTGAATTTGTTCCTGGTAGTCCCTGGTTCAACTTCCTAGCTGCACTTGTAAATAGCCAACTGGTTTGCCTCCAGCCAGTTGGGATTCTTAACAGTTTTTGTTGTTGTTGTTGTTGTTCTGTTCCAACGTTTCGTTAACTGTGTTTCACCGGCCCTGAAAAGCCCCTATGGGGAGCGGTCAATTAATATTAAGTGTGTATTGTATTGTATGGGCTTCTGGTTTTGGTCAATAATTGTTAATTGAAAAATATGAATTAAAAAGTAACATTCCTTGTCACCAGGGAACGCAGACAGACATCACTATGAGACCTTCAAAGATGAAGGAGATGAAGGGATGCTGTTACATCTTGACAATGCCAAGAGGTAAACACCGCCCTGGATTGTCCTTCGGTCCGAAATTACAGTTACTCACTTTATACTAGTTTGCTCAGTAACCTAGCCTAGGAATTGGATTGAGGCTGCAGGTGAGCCTGTATTTGTACAGACCCATAAGAAAAAGCAGAGGGGTAACTCGCTTCTGTTTTTTGGAAGGTTACCCAGCTGTAGAATGGGGCAGATTTGTGAACGTTCAGGTTTTTTTTTTTCAGTTGTGGTTGGTAAGTTAATACTGATTTAATGTTACGCCCGCGATAACAACAAGATCAGTATAGAATTAGTTTCATTTGGCTTATCGTAAGTGCTTGTGATTGTTCTATCGTGAGCAGTTTTTCATCTCTGGTTTGGTAGGAATGGCTTTAAGTAAATACAAAATCAATCTCGACCCCAGAGTTCTTCTCTTTTGCGCGGGACAATGTACAGAAATCGGGTTAAATTAGGGACGGTGCCTACTATTGTTATTGCGCATACGTTCTGCGCATCTCCAGATACTCGGATTTCCTATCGCTGATGCTTACTAATGCAGGGATAAAACTATGCAGGAAAGGTAGATCTTAACAAGTGTTGTTGAAATCCAAAAAGAAAATTGGGGGGTAACCATGCATTCTTTAAAAATAATTGAGCTTCAATTTGAGAAAGAAGGTCATACATTGCTTTGTATTTTAAAGCTTTTTACAAATATTGTTCATGAATTATCTTTGAAAAATGCGTGGTTACCCCCAATTTTCCTTTTGGATTTCAACAACACTTGTTAAGATCTACCTTTCCTGCATAATTCACAAATCGGGGCAAAAATACCTTTGAATTAGTAGGCACCGTCCTTAACTCATATCAAATCGTTGGTTCTTGAGGAAAAGGGAAAACCAGAGTACCCCGAGATAAAGCTCCAAGGGCAAAAGAGGGAACCAGCTAACTCAACTTGCATGTGACGCCAAGTCTGGGAATCGAACCGGGCCACATTGGTGGGAAGCTAGTACTGTCACCACTGCGCCATCCCTGCTTTCCTGGTGAATGCTGTTCTCCTTTGCCTTTGTCTCCTAAAAGTAAAATGACTTGAAACGCGGTTTTGTAAAGCCCCGAATGAACTCTGTATAGGTAATCTCCCCCTCCCCTTCCCCCCCCCCCCCCTATCAAGTATCAACCCTGCGTAGTCTTAAAGGACTACGTTTCTGGAATTGAACATCTTAATGAAATTTCTGGCATCTCTTGATGTTCCAGAGAGTTAACACTGTATTGATACATTTAACAACCCGCGAGCGACTACGAGATTTTTTGTGTATGATAGTATAATATGCGCTACTTCGAAGGAACTTAAAGAAAACATTTCGGGTTTCATGGCAACAGCTATAAAAATAGTATGCCTTTTCAAACGAAAATACCTTAGACTACGTGGGCCCTAAACGCCAGTTGGAGATGTAAAACTCCAAACAAATATTTTGTTCATATGTTTACAGAATCCGACAGTCCACATGGAATCGCTTTCGATCTGTAAAGAACCAAAAGATGTCCCTTAGCGAGATGTTGCGTAAAAGCGCAAAAGACGATCCATTAGCTCCTGTGCTTTCAGACCTTCAATTCAAAGCGATCGACCGAAGACTGAAAATTGCCATTGACACAGTAGAGAAGTGCATTAAACAGTATGGAGAGTCTGCTGTTTTAATTTCTGATGAAACACTATAGCAGAGTCATTGTTAGCCTGCGTTCAGTCTATTCGTCGTGGTGACTGGAACTAGAGTAACAGTAACCTACTTCTTCCTTATTTTCAATAATAACAATGATGATGATGATGATAATTTAACTCTTCCCATAGGGCTTTTTAGAGAGCAATTTTTTAAGAATCCCATCTGGCCAGGGGCAAACTATTTTACAAGCCGCGTGAAGGTAAATTAGGGCTACTAGATCCTAAGCTTCAGAGCCGTACAAAAAAAAAGAATGCTTATATTGGGTATTTATTTTGAATAAATATACACATATTGATAGAAAGGTGAAATCAAATTACTGGAAATCAAATGTACAGGATGTTACATAGTATTTTTCACGGAAAAAATAGTCTTTTCGAATGTGGACCTCTGTTGCTACTTAAACAAGTAAATAGCCTATTTTTTTACCTCATTTGAGGCCATAGTTCTTAACCGAATCAACGTAACATGTTTGTATAAGAATAGAGATTAAACTTGAAACAGCAAAATGACCCACGTTGCGTCACATGACCTTGAGTGCATTGGGGGCGCCTTTGGGGCGGCCTTAAAGGACAAGGCCGCCCTAGCATGTGAATAACTTTTGTACCCACCAATTTGAAGTTCACACAGAGACTACTTATTAACTGTTGTACGAGTCCACAATCTCAATCCTGGCCTAGTTAAATTCTCGAAAGAAGCCGAAAACACCAAATAGAGCGCCGCCATTTTGAACGGAACTTAGTAACCCGGCTGGCTGGTCAGTGACGTCATTCAGTCCGACTTGACGGGAAGCTCAAAAAATAGCCGGTCTCAATAGGGCCGTTGATACGAGAGAAAATTAGCCGCGGCTTACGCGGCACAAAATACGGTACAAAATTGAAGTTTTAACACCCCGTTTAAGGACGTTCGCGCCCACAATGTTCCCACGTACAGATTTTTTTAAACTTGCCACGCAGAAAGGTAATTGATCTACTTTTGCCAAAAAGGCAAAAAAAATGGGGGGTCACCGTGCTCGTTTTCGAGGTCATGAGGTGCGCTTTAGAAGATTGCGTTATTTTAAGACGATCTTAGCTTACAACTGTCAACAATCAAAAAGCTACATTTGTAAAATTTAAATCAGGTAAACGTACTCAATTCAACATAACTAATATAACTAAATTAACCTTTGCAGCTGATGTCTTTTTCTCAGGTGAAATAGACCTTGAAAAACGATACATATTAGTCTAAGAAAGAAAATTTCGGTCGCACGAAAACATAAAAGGAGAAATATTTGTAACTTCTCACGCACATATTTTTTTTGTTTTTTTGTTAAAATGGACAAAATCAGAAAAGAAAGTGATCGACGGAAAGAAAAATAGGGGTCACCGAGCATTAAAGAGAGTAAAATCGCTGCGAAGTTCTCAAAGCGATGGTATATTCGCACTGTCACGTCATTGCGTGACATTTCCGAGAAGCCAACAGCTATCCCATGATGCCACGCGCTTTCACGTTCCATTCTTGTGGAAGATGTTTGGGCCTTTAGCATCGTGTTTACCTTCGTGGTCTGCGATGCATGACGTGTGCGTGACATGCGCGAAAAAATGCGCAGTAGCAATGGGCGCGAACGTCCTTAAATGGTACAAAATCGAAGTTCACGGCTTACTCCATCCGCATCTAGCTCAAGCCGCGGCTTATCCTGGCCTAGGGGTTTGGGGCTGTGCTTATCTTGGCCGCGGCTTACCTTAGCGTTGTCTGTGGCTTGCTCAAGCCGTGAACGGCTCTTGCGCAGGCACTTTTGTTCTTATGGCCCATTCGCCTGAGAAAAATGGCGAGCGCGAGCAACGAATCACGTATTACTAAAGAAAAATATTCAGCGAATAAGCGAATGTGGAGTGCCCCGGAAGAGAAACAGCTTCTCACTATTTGTAGTGGCATTGACATTGCTAAGCTACTTGATAACTGCGTCACTTCAGCCAGTGTAAGTTCCGCACAGCACACCGCAAGTGTTACGACTTTACTGGATCGATACTGGATTACATGTAAAACTTTAGTTTAATAATTTTTCTTCGCTTGTCAGCTTACTCAAGCCATTTATCTTTTAATGTCGCAAATCTTGGTGATTCCGACTAAGGCCCGTTTTAAACGTCGCAGTTTACATGTGCCGATTCTAATGCAAAGGCGTTTCACTCACCAAAGGATCTTGTACTCTCAGTGTAGCTACATCAAATTAAGCTGTGCTATCTCTTGCGCCCACCACATACCACGAACATGAGTAACAAAGGTCTTCTTAGAGCTGAGAAAGAAGGCGCCAAGCGAAACAGTTTTACAAGCAATTTTCCCGCCACGACGACAGAGCGAAGCGACAGAGGTCCGTCTAGCAGACATCCATGATGGAAAATGAAGAGTAAGGGTCAAGGTACGAACAAAATATGGACTTAAGAGATGACGTCACGGGCCCCAAATAAGGAAAAAAGGCGGGAAAAACCACGTGACAAGTGAAACCCAGTCCCTGATCATGAGCCGACACGAGAGAAACAACAATAAGGGATCACGTCATTCCCGCCTTTTTTTCCTTATAATAATAATAATAATAATAATAAAAGAAATATACGCGCCTGTATCCTACTGTTCAAAGGCGCCTTACAAAACTTTAAAATTAACACTTAAAACAGCTAACATTAACTATAAAAAGCTTTTCTAAAAAGGAAAGTTTTTAATCTACTTTTAAAAAAAGACACAGACGGAGCGTTTCTAATTTCACATGGCAAAGCATTCCATAATGATGGTGCTGCTACAGAGAAAGATCTTGCGCCATATGTTTTCAAGTTATAGGATGGAGAAATCAGAAGGTGCTTGGATGATGAGCGTAGTTGACGTGATGGAGTGTAAGATGTAAGCAAATCACAAATGTACGATGGTGCCAAATTGTTAAGTGCCTCGTAGGTTATAAGCAAAATCTTAAAAATAATACGTTGATTAACGGGAAGCCAGTGAAGATTAAAGATTAAACAGGCGTAATGTGATCATGCTTTGTTGTTAGTGTGACGAGGCGCGCCGCGGCGTTCTGGACGTGTTGTAGCTTTTTTATAGTGTAGGCTGGTAGGCCATACAATAATCCAACTTCGAAGATACAAACATATGAACCAGCAATTCAGTAGTGGCCGCAGAAAGATACTTCCTGATAAAGCTGATATTTCGCAGGTGATAAAACGAAGATTTGCAAATGTTAGTAACATGATCATGAAAGCAAAAATGGCTATCGAACATAGTGCCGATATTTCTCGCCTTATGCACGGAGTGAATAGTTTCACCAGCAACTGAAATTTCGTGAAGGAGTGGTCCTGGAAGATGTTTAGCGGAGATCACCAACAATTCAGTCTTGTCTTTATTAAATTTAAGGCGATTAACCATCATCCAATGATTAATTTCATTCACACAGCTGTCGATGTTAAACACCGCTAGATCCCTATCACCCAGTACGGTTGGTTGGAAAGACAAGTATAGCTGTGAGTCATCAGCATAAAAATGATAGCTCAAGTTAAATTTCTTTATATTTACGATGTCTGAAAGCGGCGAAGTATAAAGCAAATACAAAATGGGTCCCAAGACAGATCCTTGTGGCACTCCACATACAAGGTCATGTTTAATAGAGGTAGCACCATCGACGGAAACATATTGCATGCGATTTGATAAATAAGATTGCAACCATAATAGAGGCTTTCCAGCTATCCCAAATCGTACACGTAAACGAGAAAGGAGAATGGCATGATCAACTGTGTCAAAGGCCGCAGAAAGGTCTAACAGCAGTAAAATTACGGTTCGACAATTATCAATGGCAGCAAGAGAAAATGAGGGGACAGAGAGGGAGGCTCAGGGCGTTGGCCGGGATATGTCATGTCCACGAAAGTTATTTTTAGACGAGCGAAAGTCTTTGTTCTAGCGGAATTCTGTCCTCCGAGACGTCCGCATGCAGTCTTGCCTCGCTCTCAGGTTCTTAGTGAAAAGAGAAAATGACGGCGCACGTGCAAGGCTGATGAATATTTATTTTCTTTCAAACATCGGACCGAGGTTGGTCTGCATGCGGACGTCTCGGAAGACTTCCGCTCGTCTAAAAATAACTTTCGTGGACATGACATATCCCAAGGGCTGGACCGGGAGCCTCCCTCTCTGTCCCATCATTTTCTCTTGATGGCAGAAAGAATATCATTGTGGACACGGATGAGTGCAGTTTCAGTACTGTGGTACTGTTTGTACGCTGACTGAAATGTCTCATTTAACTCATATTCGTTGATGTAGGAGATAAGTTGATTAGCTACCAATTTTTCAGTTGCTTTGCTGATAAATGAAAGATTCGACACAGGGGGATAGGATAATTGGAGAACTGCGTGTGATCCAAAGAAGATTTCTTAAGGAGTGGGCGTAACATGGCAACCTTGAGTTGCGAAGGCATCTGACCAGTTTCCAACGAAATATTTATTATTTTCGAAATGAAATGCAACAGAACACCAAGTGCATTTCTTGTAACGTAACCCGGAAGAGGATCAAGAGCACATAACTTAACAGCCAGATTCATGATACATGTATGAACTTCATCCGCTGTTACCGTTTTGAAATTATCAAAAGAATATGAACAGGCGTTGTCAACATCAGGAACTGTATCTCGATGAGAGGGAGCAGCAGTCATTATATGACCCCGTATTCTATCTATCTTTGTAGTGAAGTACTCAATAAACTTGTTAGCAAGATCAGTAGGCGATTTGCAGGGGGGATATTGAATATCTGTTTTTCCTTTGTAGTAGTTTGTCAATTATTTTAAAAAAGCTGTTTATAATTTGACTGATTCTCCTTAATTAATGATGAGAAATAATTCTTCTTGGAGTTACGAATTAAGTTGTTGACAGCATTACATCCCTCAATAAACAACTTACGATTAGAAGGAAGTTTGGTCATTCGCCAGCGTTCCCAAACTGAGTCCACATCTAATTCATACTTTCAATAGGAATAAAACGCAAACAGAGGTTACAATCATTTGCTTGAAATGCATAACTTTTATAAACTTAACGTTTCGTATGTTACAATATACATCATCAGAAGTGATTATTATTAAGTTACAGATAAATTTAAATTCAAAAATACAACTGTACGGACGGTCGTCATGGCCACTTGCTAGATGGATCTCCGTCGCTTTGCTCCCTATTTTGCGCGCCAAAACCAAATACACACAATGAGCTGGTCCCAATCTCCAATCACTCACCAAAATCGGTTGCTATGGTGATATCTCTTTGTCGGTACTTTGATAGAAAAGGGCCCCGAAACTTTTTTCCCTAGAAACCGCTGACCCATAATTGGCGCCTACGGTTAGAGCGGCGAAAAAGGGTGAAAATGGAAACTTCAAACTCGTATTTCTCTTAAGTAAACAGCAATTGGTACAAATAATGTTGCGAATCCTGTTTTTTCCTGCGTAATCTTTCATACGAAATTTCATTCGCTTTTGTTTATCCTTTGCGAGATTTTAGGTTCGTGTGTTCACAAGTTAGTTTGTTTTGCATCTGGAAGATGTTTATATTTTCAATTACAACCTCTCCCAAGGGGTTATCGCGCATAGCTTTTAACCAGTGAAATTCCCGCGTCCTAATTACAGAATACCTGAGCATTTTGTTGCACCGAAAAAAGTCAACCGAGACTGTAAAGGTGGGCAGACGCGAGGGGTCATTTTGCAGGGACATGTTGCAGGAACATGTTGCAGCGACATGTTCCAGCGACAAAAAGGTGTGTAGTACACACTGAGGCGACACGCATTAGGGTCGTTTAGCGGGAACACGTAGCAGGGACAAAATCACAACATGTGCACAAACATGAAAATGCTTCACGTACATGTTTCCGGGAATCTGGCAGCAGTTTCCCATGAAGTTCAACTTATTGAACTTCATGGGACACGTCGCGGAGACAAAATCACCAACAAATTGGTGTTGCACAGTTATTAAAGTATCAGTTTACACGAGGGAGACATGTCGCTGTACCCGCAACATTTTCATGTGTGTACACATGTTGTGATTTTGTCCCTGCTACATATCCCGGCTACTCGTCCCTGCTACATGCCGCCTCAGTGTGCACTACACAAGTTTTTTGTCGCTGCAGCATGTCCCTGCAACATGACCCCTCGTGTCTGCCCACATTAACTGAGGGGGGAGGGGGTGTATAGGGTATTTTCGTGAGCCGTGATCGGACCCTTTCATTTCTCGTGAAACGTTAATTTATTTTTTCTTGCATCGTGAATCGTGATTTTATTAATTAATGTGAAGCGTGATTGAAACCATTTTTGTTTTGTGAAATGTAAATTTGCTTCTGATGTCCGTGAAAAAGAATTATCTGCTACCATTAAAATAAAGAGTTACCTACCCCATTTCCGGACACAGCTGACTTCCTGTCAAAAGTAAAAGAATCGGGGCATGAACCTTCCCCCAGGCTCCCCTGTAGGTTTCCACAGTCTCCATGGTCTTGTGGGAACAGTTTCAATATGGCGGAGGGTTCGGAAGCCTTGGGAAGCGTTTACACGAACGCTGTTTCATTTGTGACTGCATCGATTTCGATGGGGTTACACCTTCCGTTTACACGACACCGACCGAGACTGTTATCGAAACCGCGTCAATTTGAAACCGCTGCCAAAAGTGGAGCGTTTTCAAAACGATGCGATTTCATCTGTCGTGTAAACAGCGGAACCGCATCGATTTGAATACGGTTACTATTTTGGCGCGAAATTTGCATTGTTCAATTTAAAATAGTGAATTTAGCACGTAGTGCAGCGCTCGCTTATATCATCACGACTTGGATTTTCTGGCGAAAATGGTGCCCTGTAAACACTTCCAAACCGCATCGATTTTGACGCGGCCTCGAAGTCATGAAACCGTGTCGATGTGAAACCGCATTCGTGTAAACGCTGCCTTGGAAGTCACATATCCAGTGACTATCATACTCAATTTCTATGTTTTGGATAAAGAAAGCAATCAAAAGGTTCAAGTGCACAAAGAGAAGAATCAGAGGAGGATGAAAATGTTAGTGTCTAGGGTTGGAAGGAATAACAGAGAACTGAATTTTCTCTTTATGGTTCCGGGAAATCGATCGGGACGTATCATAAGAACGTCATTTAAGGCTGTTTTGTGGCCATAAGAGGTAAGTCTAAGGCCTCAGTTATTAAGCTGTTCCCACCTCCGTAAAATAGCCAAATGTTTGTCCGTTACTCGTGAAAATGCGGTTTTTTTGCACGTGAAACGCGAAAAGCCCGATTTAGTTAAAGTGAAACGTGATCTTAAACCCCCCCCCCCCCCCTCAGGTATTCCGAGTAAAAAGCTGCTTTATTATTTATCAGCGTCACATCTCATGCTCTGTTTTAATGTTGCTCGGATTTTGCTCGTATTCAGTGTCCCAAGAAAAGAATTCTTGCCGAGTGGAAATGAACTGTGAACTTAGCTCATCACCCTTGTGGCCTTTAGCTTCGACTGAACTCTCGAAGATCATATGTGATGATGATGATGATGATGATGCTTGAACTCAACTCACCCGCTTGCGAACGTGTCGATTTCTCAGCCCGTGCATGTTGTTGTGATTTCCAGATCCACGCAATCGAAATGTCGCAAAATGATACAGAAAACAACTATATACATGCCATATTTGGTTTTTTTTTTTTTTGCACATTCGTACCTAATCAACTTCATCGCAGTTAATTTGGATTTTTTCTAGGAGGTGAAATCACTACCACAAATTCTGTTTACATCTGTTTCATTGCAATGTCTCATCCGCAGCGGCTATCTCGTTCACAGAACTCGTTGTCAGAGATTGAGCAAGCGGCCGAAAACTACTTTGCTTGAGCTAAACAATCGCCTGAGTTGATTATTGAGGAATACCATCAAATGAAGATACCAGTGCAGAGGGTGTTAACTGAGTGAGCGCAAATTGGCATATCTTGAAAAAGCCGATATTGGTTGTTGACTTATCGATTAGTTTACATCTGAGGGAGTGACAAATTGGCATCCTCTGAACGCTAACGATAGTCGCTTATACGCTTTGCGTATCCAAGACTGAAAAATTGAGAACATGAGAGGGTATTTTTTTAACATGTTGTGGTTGATGGAGTGCTCGGAAAAAGGCAAAAGGTGAAGGTATCGATGACTACATATTGGATGAGCGTCTTAAGTTTTCTCACGCAGAATCAATGCACTATTTTATTCGACTTACTCGGAGACTCCGACCACAGATCCCAAGCGGGAGGTACCGGGATCGATACCCGGGATCGATACCCGGATTGTCCATGCACTCGCCTGTTTTTAGGAACTTTACTGGGGACCTGAAGTCAACTCTAACACCGTTTTGGTTAACTCTTTTTTATTCCACGATTGCATTTCGTGAACAACAACAGTCACAACCAACTCTCTGTTACAACGACAGCAATTTTATACTCTCTGGCACCTACCTGTGAAAACCATTGTCAATCCTTGTGTAAGATACGTCTGTGCACTGAATACATATAATAATGAATAATCACGGTATTCACTGCACAGGCGTACCGTACACATGGATTGACAAGAGTTTTTACAGGTCGGTGCCAGTACGTTCTGTACTTACAGAATCAGAACTTTAAAAAAACTGCGAGGACCTCGCTACAATAGTTAAAGCGCAACCTATCTCAGGGCTTTACATAAAACAAGAGCGTTGGAAGCTGTAACAAAGGATCGAGAGAGTGACAGGCTTTAAGCACTGCCCAATCAATAAGTTAACGAGAATAAGTTACACCGAATTGTCCATCGTAATTAAAATATAGCCCAGAAAAGTCAGAACAATAGTGCCAATTGTATCGCTAGTTGCAATTTAGAGAGTTAAAGGCCTATTAAGCCTATGAAAAAGTCTTGTCGACGCGCCAAAAGAACAGCTTCTCTTTTATGAAAGCCGAGTTGTCTGGAGTACCAAACACGTTTTCAAGACACTTGTTTTACACTGTACTAACCTCATGACATGGAAAAAATTTTCATTAATCATAGTACTTACATTGAAAGTAGAACCAGTCCCGTTTCACAAAGTAGCCTTAATCTGAGACAGTTACTTTCATCTTCTAACAGTTTCTCAACTTGGATTATAACGGTCTTGTTTTGCTATGGGTGGAACGGGACAGAAACTAAAGGAAAGAGCCCGTATTATTTCCGTTCTTTACAAAAATCATACGCAAAATTTATTTTGAATTGGTTTTTTTGCCATGGGCTTTATTCGCGCGGCGGCCATATTGGCCATAGACAATAGATTTCGTAACCCAAGCCTCGAGTTGAAATGTTTGGGAACGAGTTTCGGTGATGCAAAACAAAATTTTCAATCCCTCGGGACTCAACATAGCCTGCGAATGCAGACGTATTTCCGGCGGAAATACGTCTGCGTTCGCAGGATAGACTCAACATAGCCGCCGCATGATTAAGGCCCATTGTGTAATTATTCTGAGTTTTGCTGGACCATATTAAAAACGAGTTTAAATGCAATAGAAAGAGAACTCGGATCCACTTCAACAATTGCTGCTACAAAATAGCTTCCGATTTTCGTGGTGTTGAGAATGGCTTCTTGATCTCCCCTTACTCATTCCCATTAAACCGCATTGCCCTCAATGCTTTGAAGATAGAGGTATTACCGTACATACGACGTGTTAGAGTTCACCACCGTAATATGCGATAAAACAACAACCCAACAGAGTGACATTTATAACAGTGTTAAACATAATGTCTGCCGTCTTCTCCATTCTTTTGAGAATTCCTCCACAACTTCACTTTTTTTTCTTCAGAACACAATCGGAGATGGAGGAGTGTTGCAAGATTGCTCTTCACTGGCTAAAAAATTAGAAATTAGAAAATTTTGAGAAAGACCTTTTTATATCTAAGATATCTCTGACATCACCTGTTGTCATTATTGTGCCAGACATAGCCACAATGACTTCTGTTCAAGTAGTTGGCACGTTTACAAAATTATAATATAAAGTTGTAGTTAACAATTATGATTCCATTAGCGTTGGATACGAGTTATCTTTCCATCAAGCTGAAACTGTGTAATTGGTTTGTTAAATTCTAATAAAATGTTTGGATATTTGGAAATCTCGCTTCCAAGAGCAAATAGGTACGAGATATGAGCTCATAACCGAGACTTGGTGCACCAATCAAAACCCAAACCCGAGATTGAAAAGTTACTAAAACTACAATCGTGGACAAGACACGCTGAGAAAACCATACACGAACCGGGAAATGTTGCGTCTCAAAAACGTCGCATGCTTAAGCTCCTTAATGAGTCCGGGAAGGGGAAGGGGGGGGGGGGGGGGTTGAATTTGGTCAACAGTGTGTTGACAGCCGGAAGCGCTTGGAAGGGTAATTTTGTTAAGAATTTTGTCCACGATTGTAGATATCTCCTCTGTTTGCTTTTGATCTCTCAAAGTTTCTGATCTTTGATGGGAAGATCACTTGGCCCTAATAATAACGGTTAGCAGCCAGTTGAACCGTTGACTGATTGGATTGGAAGTTAGTTTGTCGTTAGAGCGATTTTCTATTGAGTTTCGAAAGTAATTAGCAAATTGCTTTGGGTTATGATTTCTTCACTCAGTGATTGGTTCAAAGTTCTCGCGCCACTTTTTCAACCAATCAGGAGTGAAACCGAAACAAAAACGAGTCATGGCTCGCGCGTGCACATTTTCCCACGCTTTGTGTCGGCTACGTGTAATTACTTCGAGTTTTGATTGGTTTACTGGATTGTCTCTGTGCTTTTTGATCGGCCAAAGTAATTACTTTGGTTTTGATTTTACGACACTTGATTGAAACTCACTCTAGTTGGTTCCATTCACCAATCAAATATTAGTGGTTTCCAGACAATTAAAGTGCTATCAGTGCATCCTTATAGCTTCTTCTTTTGTGCCGAGAATATAACTAATATATTCTTTCAAAACTGACAGCAAGTACACTGGAAAGAGAAAATAGATAACGTATCTTTCCCTTTTAGAGAATGAGATGGACAATTAGCATAGACAGCTAGAGGTCCCATTGAGTTCTGCCTTTATGCTGACTACAAACTGAAGATCAGGAATGACTTGAGAACTTACTTTTAGTCACACAGAATTTCCACAAAGGGTTGGCAACAATTTCATTCTTCTTCCGGTAAATGCACAGGAGACCGACCAAACTACACATAGCCAAAGCAAGGAAAGCAATAAGCGCAAGCAACCATAGTTTACTGTTCATTGTCCCTTCTTTCATGGCATGGGTCGCAACTTCATTTTTGTTCATGGATTTCACAGTGGATGTGGGGTGCACCAATGAAGTTGTTTCATTTACATTTGGTGCGCACTTCATGGTGTTGACATCATAGCGACAAACTCTATTGGCGGGAAAGCCGGACTGTTCCATACACTCCCTTTCTTTGTCGTCGTCTCTGCTGTCTGCACAACACCAAGAGCATGGTTGACAATCTCCAGTAACCGCTCGATAGTAACTGCCATGAAAACAAATTGGTTATTTTTTTAGCACTCAGTATTTCATCTTTTCTGAAGAGTTGCAACGGTAATGAAATGATGCCCATCGATATGAAATTTGATAGAGCTTGCGGTACGGATAATTTACAATTATTGGGTAGGGCCGACTGAATAGGATATTAAGAAGTTCACGGATCAAAGAGGTTGTTATCTGAGCCAGCTAAACATCAACGAGGATGGCCCCGCCTGTTCGATTCGATACCTCTTTCTGACTAACTGCTTTCGAGGGATGCACTTCAAGTTACTGCCCGGGTTTTTAAGCTCAATTTATTATCAATTGCACTGGAAGACAAGAGAGCGTTGCTCAACGTACGGTCCAGGAAATTGAGCTCAGTGCGATATTGTGCATCGTTTAGACATCAAGTCACTATGAAAAGGGGAGATGGCACCACGCATGACGTCGAAGAATACAGTCTGCTTAACTGGCCAGTCATGGCTTAAGTACTACGTTACGTCATTGGGGAATGAGTTGTAAAGGTCATCTAAGAAAGGTCTACATTAAATAGGTTGTTCTTTTCTCTTGCAGACAGTGTATAGCTTATAACACAAACTCGTTGCGAGAAGGGGTCTACGGTGTATCCTTGTTTTCTCAGTGACTAGAAAATTTGACCCTTTGAATGGATCATTACAAATTTTACACTTTGTCCTCAGTCAACTAGTTTGTGTCAGGATTTGACTCCTTAGGTTTGACGTAAGAAAGCAAGTGCATTTGTTGCGGAGTGCTGTCGACGAAAAGTGTGATATTTTACTTCGCTCCTTTACATTGTGGTAAACATGCACCCCGAGTCAGTGAATTAATGACCTTTTTCAACATTTTAGCGTGTCGTTAACTGATACAACAAAACCTTTCTAGCTTACAAAAATTATTAATGACTGAAGATCAGTTATCTCGTTTTTTTTTTCTCATTTAATATAAAAACTACTTCCGTTTTAGTGTTTACTGGGCGACACGCCTTGAAAAATGTCAATGTTAATAATACGTTCTCTTATTTCATAAGGACATACAAAGCGACAAGCGAAAGTTTGTAAAGGGTTAAAAGGAACCTCCAATCCAATTTAAAAAGAACTTTAAACCACAGGAAACACTGTTGACAATTTGTTTAA
>NW_027179724.1:281871-291871 GCF_036669935.1 Montipora foliosa | reverse complement strand
TCGTAAAATTTTAGCTTTCACGTTGCGGTTCGGTTAACTACACTTTTCACGAGATCATCTTGCCCTCGAACAATTTTCATTCATCTACTACAGGACTATGAACCGCGGAGGCAGTTCATTTTACTCCTTGCCTTTTAACATTTCGCATTCAACGACTACGGGATTGCGGACCGCGGTGGCAGTTCACTTTAACATTTTGCATTCAACGACTGCGGGACTGCGGACCGCGGTGGCAGTTCATTTCACTGCTTACCTTTAACAACTTTCTTTTCATTCATCGACTTCGGGACTGCGGACCACGTTGGCAGCTTTTTTAAGTAGGACATTTGGTGGGCCGGGTATTCTGCAATTGCTCCCTCATTTTCATTTAGTAAGTACAGTATGTAGAGAAAAGATATTAAAATATTAAGTTATTTGCTGGATTTTTTTCCTCCTTGCCGACTGCTGGTAACCTGTCAGTAATGTTCTCATTTTAGTTTAGTTTTCAGGTTGCCGACTGTCGGTAATCTGTTGGCCAACAGTCGGTGGATGTGAGCTGTTCTTCACAATTACCGGGTCTGAGGCTAGTCATACTATTTTTCATAATATTGGTTTGTGATGCTCTTAACAGGTTTTAGGTATTTTCTTGTTTGTTGCTGGCGTTGGAGTACTGGTTGCTGAGCGACAATATGTTGCAGTTTCTTCTGTTTCATGTAGTGCAGTGCCTATTGTCCTTCTGTTGGGTGGAATTATAAGCATCCTGGCTGGAGGCTATTTGGTCTTTGCAACAAAATATAGGGAGGAGCTAGCACTTGCTGTTAAAAGAGATTCATTGGTAGTAAAGTATTATAAGGAGAAATTTCAGACCTTATTATTCGAATGTAGCCCCTAATTAATTGAATTGCAAGCACCACCAACATGAACCTCTTGCTCAATTCCTGCTGCCATCCTGTATGTAGCACTTTTCATGTTAAGTATGTAGATACAAAGTTCAAGTGTTAGGCTACACGCTGCAGTTAAGCACACAGAAGCACATTCAAACACAAATCTGTTTGAATGTGCACTTGTGGGCTTACAGCTATAGTGTACATGTAACTGCATGGTAACTTGCCACTTGAATTGTGTGAAGTCCTCAGCTTAAAATGCTTGGCGGAAATCACCAAATGCTTTCATGGCTCCTATTTAGCACACTTCTGTTTTATGAAGGCGGCCCATTTCTTTCATCCCTCCTGGTCTGTTCAGTACCCAATGCTATGCTCTCTAAATGTCAAGGAATGATTATACCATATTTACCCATGTATAAGTGAATCCCATGTATAAGTCGACCCCCCATTTTTGATGGCAAAAAATGCAATTTCATAATTTCTTTGTTAAATGTTCATGGGATGTATTCTTCGATTTCTGGAAATGTGAATACACAAAAAAGTCAGGGCCTCAAGTGCTTACCGGGTAATAGTTTTGTTGTTCAGCAGCTGTTGTATGTGCGGCATAATAATTTGTCCTTGAGTTTCGAAAAAGTTCTCAGAAAATCGAACATGTAAACCTCAAACTCACCTGTTTCGTTGTTCAAGGATAAAGGGCTTTAGAGGATAAGCACAATGGAACATCACAGAAGCAGGAGTCAATCTTTGAAAATAACTTGCGAACAATGCAAAAATATGGAGGGTTTAATTGGTCCTTGACTTATAATTTCTCAAATGACAAACAAAACAAAACTCATAAACCAAACAATACGAAGTTTGCAAAAGCATTTAAATCTGCCAGGTTTGTATAAAGAATAAAAAACATTCATTACCAACCAGCATTTTCACGCAACACGAGTGACAATGCTTGCACGCAAACACGAATCGTGTTTTATTCGAAGAAACAGAAATGCCTTTTAGAGCTTTCCACCTTTGGAAAACAAAAATTTCCAGTGTCTATTTCATATTTGTGCTTGCGAGTATCTTCAACATTTAGAGTTGGATAAATCCTTTTTCATTTCAACTGGAATTGCTTACATTCGTTTGAAGTCTTTTACGTCGGCTTTTGTCCACTGCGTTCGTTATGCCCAAGACAACATTATTATGTTAGTTTTGAATAAATTGCTTTGCTGGAACTTGGCTCAAAATCTTTGACCCGTGTATAAGTCGAGGGCGATTTTTGGAGCTTCTTTTGAGGCCATAGAAGGTCGACTTATACACGGGTAAATACGGTATGCCTTCTTTTAAGTTCTCACATTGCAAGAATTAAATGGCACTGCATGGAACAGACATCGCTGGCATTCTTTTCTTTATCCTCACATTTTTCCCTTGTAGTCAACAAATCAGTCTGAAAATCAGTTTCTTCATAAATATTTATCTCATGGCACTTTCCAGACCCATGCTCCTAAAACTCATTCATTAACCAAATTAATAAGTGGGATTCTTGACGTTCAAAAAGGCACAGAAAATCAAGAGATTTAATTATTAATCACTCACTGCAAAACTATGTCCCCATTAACCTATTAAAACAATTTTGCACCTATTTACTCAATGAGTTTTGCAAATTTATGTGAGTGAAAAAAAAAAACAAACAAAAACAATGGGGTTTAATTAAGGTGCACTTTAATTTCTGAACACACAACACTTGATGATTTTCTGAAGTTCTATAACACAATACTTATTTCTACTTTTTTTTATATTATTTATTATTAATAAATTTTTAAAATATAAATTGGACTCTTAAGAAATCACAGATTGAAAGTTGGATTTGATGTTAGTCACAGAATCACTTTAAAAAATAAACAAGAAGACCAGGAAAAAAACAAAAAATTGAGACAAAAAACACACAACAATAATTATAACAGCGACAATTGAACAACAGATGAATAGATTTATTAAGTTGGTGTGAGCACCCATTTCATTTGAAAATGTGTAGTCCTTCGTGTCATTACTTTTCCTTTCTGTTTTGTATTTGAAAACAATTGATTTTTTGTTCTAAAAAAACAGGCAATATATGCAGATTAATTTAATTGAAATCTGCAGTAACGTCCCACACAAACAATTATTTCCAATTATAATGAAGTAATGATTAATAAGCAAAATTAAGTAAAGGGCATTGTTGCATTATTATTGCACATAAAACATTTTCCAGGGAAAGGTGACCAACCCATTGATTTGATAAAAAATACCACTTATTTCTACATGTACTTGATGTGCCCTACTTAAAGTCTCTGTCTACCGAGATGCTATACATGCCTTTTGTTTATGTTTTCATTCAGCTTGAAGTAATGAGTGGGATAAAAATAAGCGTCAAAAAGCTACAAAGGAATACTAGAAAAGTATCGTGTATGGGTATCTATCCCCGCCAAAATTCAAACTAGTTGTGGTTGAATCCAAACCTTCAGTTCAAGCATTCTATCTTTCAATTTAAACATGCAATCATTAAATTCCAAAATTCAATTTTGCAATTCAAATATTCAATTTGTCAATTCAAACATTCAATTCGTCAATTCAAACATTCAATTTATGAACTAAAACATTCAATTCGTCTGAATTGAAAAATTCAATAGAAAAGCTGACCATTCAAATAAAAAATACATTTGCAATGAATAAAGTGCTGCTGCCACTCTTGTACTAATAACATGTTATCGGGTATTTCGGATTGATTTTGTCACCTTTATATGCAGCCCGCATCACAATTACTATGTTCAAAACATATTTCATTTAAAGTACATTAATTCAATACTAACAACCTTGTGCTTTTTGTTGGTAAAATCGTACTTGTTCTCTTGTCTTTGACAGAGTTTGAAAAAAAATTCGAATGAACTACATATATGTTATTGAGATATACTCTTCCTGGCAATTTTTGTTCACTTAAGGCTCCGGCAGCAAACGTTACGTTTACTGAGTCACACAACAACTTGGGTGGTATCGTCCAATTTGGGGAGCGTAGTGATTTCAGGAAGGGTTTTGAGATAAACATGCAACTCTGCTTAAAACACCAAACAATTAAAGAACATCTCAGCACTCAACAAATAGTAAAAAAAAAAAATATAGTATAGAAACAAGAAGAAAGATAGAATTCACACCACACAAAGGTCTACACGAAAATAAAATAAGTAAAATATCCACACATACTGTACGTATTATAATAATATTTAAAAAGAGATTACAAATGGTCACTCGGCTTACAGCGAAAGATACATCAACACAAACATCGAAGTTTAGTGAGTTAAAAGTTAATGCAATGTATTCCCACGAATCAAATTTGATGCTTCTCAGTGAGTCTCAAACTTCAAATTTCCTTAAATAATATACCATGACCTTTGGTGAGCTTCAGGTCGATGGCAATTTATTTTCTTGAATTGAATGTCGGTCACAATTGCTTAATAGTTCTCCATCCCACGTTGAAACACTTGTGTCATTGCAGACCCTTAACATCAAAAATAAACTATTCTGATGTCCCCATTATAAACAATGATAATGTAGCGGTGTAACAACAACCGCGCTGAAGTAAAGAACAAATCCCTATGGATGTATCTGATAACCCAATAAAGGTTTAAGACTGATACCGAAACCTCCAGTGTCTGCGATGCGTGGGCATCTTTCGGTTATTTATACACTGAGAATAGACTGTCTTTAATGTTCCTTGTCAATGTCAAACACCTCTTAACTAGTACAGTAAATTTGCTTTGGGAATAAAGTACCAGAGTATTTTTTGATGGAAAGTTTTAGTCGTAGATGCCCCTGGACGTACATACATTCACAGACAACCCATGCACCCATTGTACCCATGTATGTTTGATAGGATGTAAATATATCTGTTTTTTTTATAAACCACCCAGTGGCCCCCCCTCATCCCCCTTACAAGAGTGCTTTTATGATGTTGCCACACAACATCGTCCTTGTTTGTTGGTATAGCTCTCCTGTTTCCTCTGTTTTATTCACTGGGTTTTGTTAATAATTCAACTGGTCATCTCTAGCCCCCACTTCCACTCCCATTTTAAAATCGACTGTTGGGAGTATCAGCATGTCTGTTTACCCACTTGATAAGAGCTTGTACAGCAAAAACAACTCGACAGTACTTTTCGCATGGTAGGAACCCACAGGGCGGGGCAATAACCTTCTATTGTGTCACAGTTTAATCCCTAACATTTACAGTCATTTCACTTTTATTCTTTTTCAGTTTGCTTTGCCGACCGTTTGATAAGGTAGCTTCTGTATGTTATAAAGAGCTATTGTGTGCTTGAATGATGGCATTTGCTTCCTTTATTGGCCCCCACCCAGGGGAACAGAGAAAAGAACTTTTCTTATTTCAACTTTGTGGAGACCACGAGGCCTCTCCCATTTGTTAACTGTGAGAGAACTCTTTTCTTCATCAAAATAGCATTGTATCAGTCAATTTAATGATTTCCACAATAAATTGAGTGTGAATTAACAGTCCAGTCCCATAATATTATCTATTGCAAACTCACTAAATATTTTCTAAGCGTGGCACAACAAGATGATTGTCACTGTTAATGAATTCATATATCTTGTAGAAGTTACAAAGATGCTTGAATAAAACTCCAGGTTTGAATGGGAATGTCCTGAACCACATGATGACCTCTATGCACTTGCCCTACCACCTGAGCTTTCAAGGCTATCTGGTAACGCTATCCAACAGCCGTTACCCGTTCGGCTGCCCTGAGACTCTGTGGCTAGCTTATCACGCCCATTGACGTAGCCCCCACGAGAGTCATTTTTACTAGCCCATAACAAATCTTCACACGTCGCCAGCTTGAGTGTTAATTTTAATATTTATTTTAAACTAAACATGTTTTATTAATCTTTTAACATTAATTATTTAACGTTAATTTTCTGGCTTTCTTTTGCCTTGAGCAAGGGTTGCAGAAGACCCTTGTTTTTTCCTAAAATACGTGTATAACAAACTTTGTTGCCAATCTGCCTACTTTCAGCCTTTTGTGCAATTAAATGTGGTCATGCATATTTCCATTCCCAAAGAAACAACTTCACTTGCCGGTCAGGCTAGTAAAAAGGCTGATTGCCATATCCGCTAGTCCCGACAGCTAGTGGACATGACTTTCTTTGCACACTGCAATAGGCCTCTGTATGGACTGTGTCACATGACATTATTAATCATAAAAAATGGTGTGTGGAACAAAAATAGATGCTAGAAATGGAAAGAGCGTGATGAAATTAGTAAGAATGTCAATTTTGCTTAGGGCCGCTGGCATTTACAATGTATGTTAGAGATTTTACAGTGGAATTTAATGCTTAAAAAATGTACTGACATCGGACTGACTGGGAAACAGCACAATTCTCTTAAAACTTGTTTTCTAACTTTCAGTTCAAGGTGCCTCAAACCAGTTTTCAACACTTTTTAAGGGAACCTTGTTATAGAAGTGATTGACACTACAACACTTATCACATAACGTAACAGCAACTGTTATTGGTACCATGTGCAAACATCAATAATTGCTAAACAAGATGCCCGTTCCCCCCCCCCCACCCCCCCCCCCCATTTTTGTGACGTAACAACGTTAACCATGGCAACAGGAAAGGCCTTGAGAAAACCCCCTATTGTTGGCTTTAGATATGCATATCTGAAAAAAACGAACGTGTTGGCGTCCATTTTTTTTTTTTTGCACAAAAGTGCTCAGCCAGGCCAAGATGAAACTCTCTGCAAGGTTTAAAACATTTCTGTGGATGTAGATTCAGCGCTACCTTTAATTTTCAATATTTAAGGTGCCCTCTGAATCCGCTCCAGAGTGTTTTATTCTGGCATGCTGAATTAAATCTGTGGTCCTGGTTCAACCCTGGGGGGGCTCCCTCGGGTTGTTTGTTATATCCTGGTCCGAGTCTCAATCTGACTCTGAGGTTTTTCTCCGGGTACTGACATCCAGTTTTCCTCCCTCATCAAAATAAACTCTCAATCAAGTACATCTGGCTGTTTGGGCGGATACCCTCGATGGGGATAACCTCTGGTATCCTTCCCTTTCATTGCATTAAATGAATAAAGTTATTATTATATTATTATTATTATTATTATTATTATTATTCATTATTATTATTTTAGTATTATTATTATATTATTATTATTAGCTAATAAATTAGAACACGTATTTTTCTGGCCTTTAGGTGGGAGACAGCATGCAGGATGACATGAAGGCCAAACTTCAAGAGTATGGAATTTACTGGAAGGAAATACGAAAAGGTTCACTTGTTCTTCTTAACAAAATACAATCAGAGGTAAAGCGTATCTTCCTTTTCTTTCCTAACGAGGCACCAAGAATTGATAAAGAAAGAATTTAATTCTAAGAAAGTGAACTTATGTGACTCGTACACTGGTTGGAAAATCCAAAAGCTTTTCCTAAGGAATCTGCTTTTGAGATGCCATTGTATGATTCAACGTTTGGGTGTCTTACTTGCTCTCTTGAGTTACTTCTGGTTCAAGGTTTCTTGACTGGAGTCATGCTTGACTTGGTAATAACGTTACTGGTTCCGCCTCTCTGTTGCACTTCATAGCAAGACCAACTGGTCTGCCAAAATCTATTTGGGATGCCAAAAATTAATCTCCTTTGTAAGGTTTACATTGTAATTCTATCCTTTATATTTGTCGTTGTTGGCCTGAAGCAACTCAATTCCTTTGGATATGAAATACTTGAATTTAGCATATCCTGTGAGTGCCACTGACGTTTTAGTTTAGTTTAACAGCTTGTGTGTAATGCGCATTTGAAAACGTACGTTGCATAGACCATTTAACAGTTGTGTGCGCAGTTACCTGTCCTTTGAATGAAAGTGAATCTAGAGTTGACCTTGCTGTTGATAGAAACCTCACTGCTTTCTTATGTTAGTGATGTTGTTCCTCATGCTAATTAGTGTGGAATTTACGTAAGAAAAGCAGTGATTGGATCATATATGAACTGCGGATATGAAATCAAGTGAAGCTATGATCCTCGCAGTTGTGAACGCAATTTTTGCAATTGTGTAAAGAAGCCTGAAAAATTCAGGACTTCAACGGGGTTTGAACCCGTGGACCTCGTGCGAGTCCGGTGCGACGCTCTAACCAACTGAGCTATAAGCCACTGAACGTTGGGAGCTGGTCATTTTGTGGGTCTCAAATGTTCCCGTGAGGAATGAATCAACGATGAAATGATATATGAATTGGATCATATATGCACTGTGGATATAAGTAAAGTAAAAAAGTGGTGCCTTGATATAGCGCCCTTATCAAACGTCTCAAAGGCGCTTTACAATGATCATTTACCCACCCAGCGGACTGGAAGGCATATACATCGCAAATTGGCCAGCGCCTTCTAAGCAGTCCATGCATGCTGGTACTCATTTTACCGTGACCTCGGCAGGCTGGCAAGCTGAGTGAACTTTTAGCGGGAAAGAAGGTCGCCAATATTCCAGTCTCGGCAGAACCGGGAATGGAACCCAGGACCTTATGGTTGGAAGGCAGAGATCTTACCACTGCGCCAACCCCTCCCGCTATGAAATCACGTGAAGCTATGATCCCACAATTGGCCAGCGTCCTAACGTCCACTTGATTTCATATCCACAGTTCATATAGGAACCAATTCATATAACCATTTCATCGTTGATATTCATTCCTCACGGGAACATAAGAACCCACAAATGACCAGCTCCCAACGTCAGGGGCTTCATAGCTCCTTTGGTTAGAGCTCACACACCGGAATCGCGAGATCGCGGGTTCAAACCCCGTTGAAGTCCTGAATTTTTCTGGCTTCTTTACGCAATTGCATTCACAACTGCGAGGATCATAGCTTCACCTTGATTTTCTTTATTGTTCTTTCCACCAACATGGTGGCCGTGACGTCCGGTACAATCAAAGAATATATTGCTGACCTGCAAGGAAACATTACGATTGTGCTTTCCATCAATTTATGCTGGAATGATACAACCATATACAGTATGAAGCATCGGAGTCTTGTGAACTTACATCTTGCATTACCTCAGTGCAACGTAATTTGCATTGCTGGGCGAACGAAGTAAACCTGGTCATAAATCCTAGCAAAACGGAAGTACATTTTATTATCTTCCCATTAACTTTTCTTCCTATCATGAACTTAACAACACTGACATTGACCATCGAGAGTTTGGAAGTACATCTTTAGAACGTGTATCTTTTGGGACCCATATTGACCACCACCCTAAATGGGAAGAAAATGTTAAGCAAGTCTCAGCCCTCTTGCTATCGCCCTCTTGGAATCTTAAAGAAATAGGGGAACTTTTCTTTTCTGCCTTTTAAATATTCGCAAGCAGCAAGTTCAGGCCCTAGGACCTTTCCCAAGTTGTATTACAAGTGTTTTATCATATTTACCACATGACTTTGTTAAACGCCGACAAAAAATTCAAACAGCATGTGCGAGCTTCGTTATAGTTAAATGTGTTGAAGGAGAGGACTATCGTAAAGCTAAATTGGTTTACCCGTTTAAAGAACATATTAAAAGTCAGTTTCACAAGGCTATTTTCTTTTCATCTCATGAATGGCCAAGGTAACGTGCGACCGAAAGAATTTAAGCACAATCTAACTCTGAGGTCCAGTGCCGCTATGCAGCTTGAAATCCCACTGGTATCACACACCTATCAAGATCCAGCGACTAAGAGTTTAATATTTTACCTGAATGTGTAAGGAACTAGATAGACTTTAATTAGTTTTAAGCATTAAATGAAAAAGTTCAAAGATACCGTTCTTCAACATTAATGTATTTTGTACTTCATACGGTAAATAGTCCTACTTTTTTTATCTCCTTTTTTCTTTCTTTCTGTTTTGTTTTGTTATTTTTATAGCAAATGAAGAGCCACGGCTGTTTTGGAAATGCTAAATAAGCCCCTTCTTCTTCTTCTTGCTTTTTCAATTGAGTGTCGAAAGTTATTAGCGAATTACTTTGGTTTATGATTTACTTCACTCAGTGATTGGTTCAAAGTTTCTCGCGCCAATATTTCCACCAATCAGAAGTAAAACACCAAAAGCAATCGTGGCTCGCGCTTTCACATTTATTTTTCCCGCGCTTTGTGTAATTACTTCG
>NW_027179724.1:255000-260000 GCF_036669935.1 Montipora foliosa | reverse complement strand
ACTCTCGTAAAATTTTAGCTTTCACGTTGCGGTTCGGTTAACTACACTTTTCACGAGATCATCTTGCCCTCGAACAATTTTCATTCATCTACTACAGGACTATGAACCGCGGAGGCAGTTCATTTTACTCCTTGCCTTTTAACATTTCGCATTCAACGACTACGGGATTGCGGACCGCGGTGGCAGTTCACTTTAACATTTTGCATTCAACGACTGCGGGACTGCGGACCGCGGTGGCAGTTCATTTCACTGCTTACCTTTAACAACTTTCTTTTCATTCATCGACTTCGGGACTGCGGACCACGTTGGCAGCTTTTTTAAGTAGGACATTTGGTGGGCCGGGTATTCTGCAATTGCTCCCTCATTTTCATTTAGTAAGTACAGTATGTAGAGAAAAGATATTAAAATATTAAGTTATTTGCTGGATTTTTTTCCTCCTTGCCGACTGCTGGTAACCTGTCAGTAATGTTCTCATTTTAGTTTAGTTTTCAGGTTGCCGACTGTCGGTAATCTGTTGGCCAACAGTCGGTGGATGTGAGCTGTTCTTCACAATTACCGGGTCTGAGGCTAGTCATACTATTTTTCATAATATTGGTTTGTGATGCTCTTAACAGGTTTTAGGTATTTTCTTGTTTGTTGCTGGCGTTGGAGTACTGGTTGCTGAGCGACAATATGTTGCAGTTTCTTCTGTTTCATGTAGTGCAGTGCCTATTGTCCTTCTGTTGGGTGGAATTATAAGCATCCTGGCTGGAGGCTATTTGGTCTTTGCAACAAAATATAGGGAGGAGCTAGCACTTGCTGTTAAAAGAGATTCATTGGTAGTAAGTATTATAAGGAGAAATTTCAGACCTTATTATTCGAATGTAGCCCCTAATTAATTGAATTGCAAGCACCACCAACATGAACCTCTTGCTCAATTCCTGCTGCCATCCTGTATGTAGCACTTTTCATGTTAAGTATGTAGATACAAAGTTCAAGTGTTAGGCTACACGCTGCAGTTAAGCACACAGAAGCACATTCAAACACAAATCTGTTTGAATGTGCACTTGTGGGCTTACAGCTATAGTGTACATGTAACTGCATGGTAACTTGCCACTTGAATTGTGTGAAGTCCTCAGCTTAAAATGCTTGGCGGAAATCACCAAATGCTTTCATGGCTCCTATTTAGCACACTTCTGTTTTATGAAGGCGGCCCATTTCTTTCATCCTCCTGGTCTGTTCAGTACCCAATGCTATGCTCTCTAAATGTCAAGGAATGATAATTATACCATATTTACCCATGTATAAGTGAATCCCATGTATAAGTCGACCCCCCATTTTTGATGGCAAAAAATGCAATTTCATAATTTCTTTGTTAAATGTTCATGGGATGTATTCTTCGATTTCTGGAAATGTGAATACACAAAAAAGTCAGGGCCTCAAGTGCTTACCGGGTAATAGTTTTGTTGTTCAGCAGCTGTTGTATGTGCGGGCATAATAATTTGTCCTTGAGTTTCGAAAAAGTTCTCAGAAAATCGAACATGTAAACCTCAAACTCACCTGTTTCGTTGTTCAAGGATAAAGGGCTTTAGAGGATAAGCACAATGGAACATCACAGAAGCAGGAGTCAATCTTTGAAAATAACTTGCGAACAATGCAAAAATATGGAGGGTTTAATTGGTCCTTGACTTATAATTTCTCAAATGACAAACAAAACAAAACTCATAAACCAAACAATACGAAGTTTGCAAAAGCATTTAAATCTGCCAGGTTTGTATAAAGAATAAAAAACATTCATTACCAACCAGCATTTTCACGCAACACGAGTGACAATGCTTGCACGCAAACACGAATCGTGTTTTATTCGAAGAAACAGAAATGCCTTTTAGAGCTTTCCACCTTTGGAAAACAAAAATTTCCAGTGTCTATTTCATATTTGTGCTTGCGAGTATCTTCAACATTTAGAGTTGGATAAATCCTTTTTCATTTCAACTGGAATTGCTTACATTCGTTTTGAAGTCTTTTACGTCGGCTTTTGTCCACTGCGTTCGTTATGCCCAAGACAACATTATTATGTTAGTTTTGAATAAATTGCTTTGCTGGAACTTGGCTCAAAATCTTTGACCCGTGTATAAGTCGAGGGCGATTTTTGGAGCTTCTTTTGAGGCCATAGAAGGTCGACTTATACACGGGTAAATACGGTATGCCTTCTTTTAAGTTCTCACATTGCAAGAATTAAATGGCACTGCATGGAACAGACATCGCTGGCATTCTTTTCTTTATCCTCACATTTTTCCCTTGTAGTCAACAAATCAGTCTGAAAATCAGTTTCTTCATAAATATTTATCTCATGGCACTTTCCAGACCCATGCTCCTAAAACTCATTCATTAACCAAATTAATAAGTGGGATTCTTGACGTTCAAAAAGGCACAGAAAATCAAGAGATTTAATTATTAATCACTCACTGCAAAACTATGTCCCCATTAACCTATTAAAAACAATTTTGCACCTATTTACTCAATGAGTTTTGCAAATTTATGTGAGTGAAAAAAAAAAAACAAACAAAAACAATGGGGTTTAATTAAGGTGCACTTTAATTTCTGAACACACAACACTTGATGATTTTCTGAAGTTCTATAACACAAGACTGATTTCTACTTTTTTTATTTATTATTTATTATTAATAAATTTTTAAAATATAAATTGGACTCTTAAGAAATCACAGATTGAAAGTTGGATTTGATGTTAGTCACAGAATCACTTTAAAAAATAAACAAGAAGACCAGGAAAAAAACAAAAAATTGAGACAAAAAACACACAACAATAATTATAACAGCGACAATTGAACAACAGATGAATAGATTTATTAAGTTGGTGTGAGCACCCATTTCATTTGAAAATGTGTAGTCCTTCGTGTCATTACTTTTCCTTTCTGTTTTGTATTTGAAAACAATTGATTTTTTGTTCTAAAAACAGGCAATATATGCAGATTAATTTAATTGAAATCTGCAGTAACGTCCCACAAAAACAATTATTTTCCAATTATAATGAAGTAATGATTAATAAGCAAAATTAAGTAAAGGGCATTGTTGCATTATTATTGCACATAAAACATTTTCCAGGGAAAGGTGATCAACCCATTGATTTGATAAAAAATACCACTTATTTCTACATGTACTTGATGTGCCCTACTTAAAGTCTCTGTCTACCGAGATGCTATACATGCCTTTTGTTTATGTTTTCATTCAGCTTGAAGTAATGAGTGGGATAAAAATAAGCGTCAAAAAGCTACAAAGGAATACTAGAAAAGTATCGTGTATGGGTATCTATCCCCGCCAAAATTCAAACTAGTTGTGGTTGAATCCAAACCTTCAGTTCAAGCATTCTATCTTTCAATTTAAACATGCAATCATTAAATTCCAAAATTCAATTTTGCAATTCAAATATTCAATTTGTCAATTCAAACATTCAATTCGTCAATTCAAACATTCAATTTATGAACTAAAACATTCAATTCGTCTGAATTGAAAAATTCAATAGAAAAGCTGACCATTCAAATAAAAAATACATTTGCAATGAATAAAGTGCTGCTGCCACTCTTGTACTAATAACATGTTATCGGGTATTTCGGATTGATTTTGTCACCTTTATATGCAGCCCGCATCACAATTACTATGTTCAAAACATATTTCATTTAAAGTACATTAATTCAATACTAACCCCTTTTGTTGGTAAAAGTACTTGTTCTCTTGTCTTTGACAATTTGAAAAAAATTAATGAATACATATATTTATTGAATATACTCTTCCTGGCAATTTTGTTCACTAAGGCTCTGCAGCAAACGTTACCGTTAACTGAGTCACACAACAACTTGGGTATCGTCCAATTTGGGAGTGATTTCAGGAATGGGTTTTTAAAACTGCTTAAAACAAACAATTAAAGCATCTCATCCAAATGTTGTATGAAACAAGAAGTAGAATTCCAAACAGGTCTCGAAATAAAATAAGTAAATATCCAACTACTGTACGTATTATAATAATATTAAAAAGAGATTACAAATGTCACTCGGCTTACAGCGAAAGTACATCAACAAACTCTGAGTTGTAGTTAAAAGTTAATTGTATTCCAACGAATCAATTTGGGCTCTCAGTGATCTCAAACTCAAATTTCCTTAAATATACTGCCTTTGGTGGCTCAGGTCGTGGAATTTTCTTGAATTGAATGTCGGTCCAATTGCTTAGTTCTCCATCCCACGTTGAAACACTTGTGTATTGCACTTAACAACAAAATATCTTGTCCCTATTATAAACAATGATAATGTAGCTGTAACAACAAGCGCTAAGTAAGAACAAATCCCTATGGATGTCTCTGATAACAAAATAAAGGTTTTATATCATACGAAACCTCCGTGTCTGCATGCGGTGCATCTCGGTATACACTGAGAGTCTTTAATGTTCCTTGCAAGTCAAACACCTCTGATATACAGTAAATTGCTTTGGAATAAAGTACCATTTTGATGGAAATTTTAGTCGTAATGCCCCCTACGAATACATCCAGACAACCCATGCACCCATGTACATGTAGTTTGATAATGTAAATATCTGTATACCCCCCTCATCCCCCTTACAAGATTTGCTTTTATGATGTTGCCACACACATCGTCCTTGTTTTGGTATAGCTCTCCTTTCCTCTGTTTTATTCACTGGGTTTGTTAACACTGGTCATCTCTAGCCCCCCTTCCCCCATTTAAAATCACTGTTGGGAACTGCATGTCTGCCCTTGAGAGCTTGTACACAACTCGCAGTTTTTCATGGTAGACAGGGGGCAATAACTTATTGTGTACAGTTTACCTAACATTAAGTATTTCACTTTTATTCTTTTTCAGTTTGCTTGCACCTTGATAGTAGCTTCTGTATTTGCTATTGTGGCTTGAATTATGGCATTTGTCTTTATTGGCCAGGTAAGAATTTTCTTTTCACTTTGGCAAGTTCTCCCATTTGTTAACTTTGAAGATCTTTTC
>NW_027179724.1:247500-250000 GCF_036669935.1 Montipora foliosa | reverse complement strand
GTGCACAATCCCCGTGTATGGGAGAAATGACTTGATGGTGGGCGAATCATCTTGTAGGCGAAACGACCATAAATGCTAGGCTTGCATTTTTCTGATTCGAGGTTTGTTGCCAAAGGAGTTTTGGTCTAGCAACGGTACAAACTCAAAACGGTAGCGTTGATCACGCTACAGTGAATTTTGTATTTTACTAACGATTCCTTTATTTACCCCTAGGGATGCCTGAAGCCTGTTAAGGGTTCAACTGTTCGTCATCTTTTAATAGTTGGAGTTGGAGGCCTCGTGGTTTTTTTAATTGAGGTTGGTTGTCGCTCTTATCACAGAGTGTGAAAGATAACAAAAACTGTCGTAAAAGTTGGTCGATTGATTGGAGACGTCGAAAATCAAATTTCACTGTTAAACCCGTTTTCCAAAAGTCCTATCCCCTTTTGAGCTCAAAAGCGGTCTTTGAAAGGCTGATGGTTTGACAGGTTTTCTCGAGGAAAAAAAATTCCAAAGTTAGTGTATCGGCGTCACGCAGTACATGTATGCGAATTGACTTGGTTCTCCACTCTGTCGGCCCCATGCAATAGCTTTTTCTCCGCTACATTGGTTTCCCCTGTCTGTCAAGAACCAACATGTCATTTGGGATGATTGGACTTGATTTCCAGTCTCCCAAATTCGTAGAGGACTGCTCGGCGAGAAAAACTTGAGACCAAATTCAATAAAGTAATTTTTTTTATTATAATAATAGACATGGAAAAAAGACTCAGATCTGATTTGCTAAAAAAAGAGTGCATTTCTGATTTAATACGGGTACAAATTTGTAGCACGGGTGCAAATAGACCAATTTCGATATATTAGAATCCGGTCTTAAAGAAAAGGCGTCATCTCGAGGCTCTGGGGAATAAACTCGTACAAATCCTTTCATTTATTCCCCAGAGCCTCGAGATGATGTCTTTTGTTCAGGACTGAATTTTAATATATCGTAACTGGTCTATTATAAATGGAACAAGTTTACAGTTGAGTGACTTTTGAATTTCACAAACGTAATCTATTTAAACCAATCTGTTGAATGAACTTCATAGAAATTAAGGCGGGCGATTTATTTCAATTTTTTTGTCATCGATATTATTTAAACGTAATCACCGGATTTCTCGTGTAATTTGGTATAATCAGTTGTAAATGTTTCAGACTACAAATTGCACTCGCCCGTAATTTTGTCTGAAAAATTCTTTTGTGCATATATATATATTCCAAATTGTACTCAAAATAATGTGATTACTTGTTCATGAACTTATTCTCTTTTCACAGATCGCTTTGGCTATAGCTACTTTCATCATAAGGAAGAAGAATTTCTAGTCCTCCGTAAACGGCGCAGTCGTGTAACGACCTGAGAAGTGTCTCCATTTTGCATAAAATATATTTAATTGAATTTCACACCATTCTTGCAAAAGACTCGAAAAAAAGGGAAGGTTTTTTAAGTGTATTTTTTTCCCAATTTAAGAAAATAACCACATCTTGTTGTAAGAGTAACTGGCTCCGCGTTATCCATGTGTCAGTACTTGAAAGAATTGAACCAGCAACAGTTAACAAGTATTTACCGAAGTGCGGCGAGGTAAATATCCACCACTAGCCACCGACACAGAGGCGAATAGTTGTTCTAGTATGTACTAAAGCGGTGACATAATACAGCACAAAAAGATAATGTTAATTCATTTATTCCTGCACGATTACAATATTTTCGGTCGCAAATTCCGCGCGAGTTGCTCGGAGGTGAATAGAAAAGGATATTTTGGAGTTTCAGTACTTGAGCCAATCAGAGCGCTATCCACTGTTTAAGTTTATACTAATTAGATATATTGGTTAAATGTGGAAGGAAAAATTAAAGATTTGGCGCCGTCTCGTCTTCAGCAAACGGGAAACGGTGGGCTAAAATTTGAAATTTGTGTTTTGCAAAACCAAAGAAACTTGTTTGAATTGATTTTGTCTTATTTCTCGATATCTATAGATATGTCGAGCAACTTTTCAAAGAACAGAGACAAGTTACAACAAGATAGTTTATGCTTTTATGACAAGCAGTATCCTGCCGTTTGTCGTTTGCTGTTTGCCGTTTTACGTAAACGCGATGTGAAATCACCCCATTATTGTGCTGCACGTGCCGAATGCACGTGCATCGCTCATTCGCACTTATACAATTCTCCAGGCAGGTATTACAACATAAATATTCCACGCAGAATCATTTCTTCTCTTTTTCGTTCCAATATAGTTGCAGGATAGTTTGTCCTTTAGAAATATTTTGAACGGACGCTTTCGTTGAATTCTAGGCCCGTGCGGTACTTCATCTCTAATCATCTGCAGGGACGAGGAGCCCGTTTCTCGAAAGTCACGAAAACTTTTCGGGCCTAGAAAGCCATTTCCAAAACTGCCATTCGCTTGTTTTGACATGTTTTCAGGACAACGAAAAGCAAAATGATTGTGAAGTTTGCGGCTTAAAATCCCTCCGTTCATAAGATAAAGAAAG
>NW_027179724.1:222500-227500 GCF_036669935.1 Montipora foliosa | reverse complement strand
TCTAAACAAACAGAAATCTTCTTTATGGTACATTAAATCTTGCAAGTTCTGACATGTGACCATCTGCACCTACCAGCATTTTCCTCCTTCTACATGCATGAGGCAAGGCAATCCAAAGCAAACAGTAAGTTTCCCATTGTTCTTGCTAGTTTAAAATCAACCCCTTACCTAATGTTTGCAATAGGATGCTCTCATTTTCAATCAAGTCTTGAGCCTGTTGCAGGTATTCCTTAAGTCAAAAATGCAACTAGATGAATAACATAGTATATTACAATACTCTACCTCACAGAGGAATCTGACTAGAGAGATACTGACAGTGTACACATAATTCCGCATAATTTTGTCAAAGAATCTGGATGATCGAGGTCCATATAAAAACATGACCATCATCAATATGATCATTCAATTCAATTTTTATTAATTTACACATACACAAAATTAATAACTATGACAAACAGTAAAATAGTACATGGTGTAAGTACCTGTATAGGAAATTCTATGAATGCGACTGCATTTCATGATTTATAGGCACAAGTGAAAGTGCTCAAAATTGCAAGAGCCATGATAAGAACTTTCAAATACAACACAAGTGACCATAAATCACAAAAAGCATGAACAAATTCATACAATTCTTATTATTTTATTACATAGACCAAAAATATTAATTACTCCATTGCCATGTTTCCATAGGAACTTCTGCATTGTACTCTGTAACCTAGAGGCACTAGTATAAAGTACATGCAATAAACTCAAGACAAGAGTACTTTCCCTTCAAATTGTGAAAATCAACCTGGCTCTTTTTCTTGGAAGACCTTCATAACACAAAGAAAAAGTCTAAAAACAACAAATTTTTCATGGAGCCATACCTCACTTTTGGGGTCTAGTGGAGGACCACCTCTGTGCAGACAGGCATGAGCTACCTTGAGCACATGTTCTAGTTTCCGTGATTGTTCCTCAGTTTTAGCAGCAAGAAAAAGGCAACATGGAGCCAAAGCCTGGGAATAATTTTAAAAAGCTATTTAGTTAACCCTTCTCCACCACCACACCAGGCCTGGGTTGCTCGAAGCATGGTTAGCACTAACCAGTATTAAATACCATGAAAACGTATAGGAATTGATCCCTCTTAACGAACGGTTAGCCCTAACCAGGCTTCGAACAACCGGCCCCAGATGATTTTACTCTCCGATTGGTGGCGCTTTAGAAGTGAATAGGCTTATCTGTTTTTTTCTAACATAAGCTTCGGAAGAGCATCTAAGCACTGAAAGTATTGAGCCCTTGTGACCAGTTGCCCCTGAGATAACTTGTATAAAGTTACTTCTCTTTGCACATTGTATGGTGGAAAAAACTCCAAAGTAGGGCACACAGTAGCTAAGGAGCTTGACTTCATTAACAATTAATGAATAACACACATACTCCATTACTTAGTCTAAAACTCCCCCGTGGGAGCTCTAATTTGAAAAAAATCACCAAAAAGAACAATACAAGCAATAAACGTGAGAGTATGGAGGAACACTTGTTTTAAAGTATTTGAAGACAAAAGATGCTGCGCTTGTTGTGATAATCACATCTGCAAATGGTTTGCTTTCAAGTCTTCTAGGATAAGCCCTATCAATAAAAGCTCTTGTTATGAAACCAATGTTCGAAGAATCTGAATATTTGCTGTAAGAAGTACAGAACACATACAGGCACATAGTTCCTCAGGTAGTGGTCTGTCATATTCTCTCCAACAAATGTGGTCAGGTTGGTATGATATCTAGAAAAAAAGCCTGTGCTGTATGAGGATACGCAGGCAAAAACAGCAATAATGCAAGTGGATTAGCTGGGTCATTGACATTCATGTACATGTATGGAAAGTTGGGTACAGACACCACACTGAATATGTTGTATTTCCTTCTTAAATTAAGGATAATAATTAAAAGCAGAGAAGAGAGAGTAACTCAACAAAGTCTTGAAGGAAGCTAGTTTTCAAAGTCTACAGTCTTACATGTTAGTAGCGGTGAGTTGGAAGTATGTGCGCATAAGCTTAAATGTGAGTAATAATAAAAAAGGTGTATCTTCTGGCATATGTTATACGAATATAATTTTTTTATCACAAGTGACAACAGCCAAAATCTCAATATGGTAAAGTCAAAAAAACTCTCTACATCGAATCTTTTAAATAAGGCTTCAGTAAATTCTCACGTTTCGATGGAATTTGTTGAATGAGTGGAACATGTAGAACCGATGCATATAAACAATGGCCGTGTTGATCGTCAGCTGATTTCTACAGTAATACGTCAAGGAATAACGTCTTTTGACACAAGAGAAAATTAAGTGTTCGGAAAAACGTTACGAACGGATACAGGCGAATTGATGCCTGTCCAAACCGAATTCTTCGAAGGTGTAGTTTTATACTTTCAACTACATGTACGCCTCGAGAAACTCGTGCCATATTCAAAGTCTAGCAAGGATACACAGAAAGTCGTTGCCCCATGTCTTGAATTAGCGTTGCTACTTGCTGCCTGTAGCCTTGCTCTTTCTCTGGATCTACTCCATTTTTTCGGGACGGCGTGTTTTGTAGTTGTTCTTTCGAAAAATAAAACCGGTCCGTGGTACTGACCGCACTGGTCGCCATCTTAAAACAGGGAATAAAATGCGCATGTGCGATTGGACTCACAGCAGATTGACGCATGAGCAGTGAGAACCCAGAAATAAAATAAAAAATATGGCTGACAATAGTAGTTCAGTCAGAGCCAAGCAAAGTACCTCCGCCAATTTTAGAACTCATTGTCATACAGATAAAGGAAAGCGAGAGATCAGAGGATTTTTAGATGGCGTGCTTAGTCTTCAACGCTCTTTCGACGCCGAAAAACAAGAATGGTGTTTGTGGCTGATTGCGGGGGGGAGGCCTCCGGAGGCAGAAAATCTATTGCGCTCTTACGACACACCGACAATATGCGGCCTGGTTTGGAACAAAAACTTTGTTGCGTACCGATGTAGGGACTGCGGAATCTCTCCTTGTATGTCTCTGTGTGCGGATTGTTTTCATGCCGGAAATCACGAAGGACACGACTTTGTGAGTCAATGCAAGCAGGTGGCGCTTGCGACTGTGGGGACGAAGATGTTATGAAGAAAGAAGGGTAGGTATCCGATATTTTTATTCTTTTTCCCTCGACCACATAGTATTCGAGCATAAGAATTCAAAGAAAACAGAATTCATACGAAAACGACTTTGTGAAATTCGTTTCCTTGAAAAATGAAAGCAAAATAAATTAAACAATTCTTGTTAATTTTATTTGAATCGCATCATTCGTCACTTAGAGCAGTTTTCAATTGAGTGTCGTAAAACCAAAACCAAAGTAATTACTTTGGCCAATCAAAAAGGTCGGAGACAATCCAGTAAACCAATCAAAACTCGAAGTAATTACACGTAGCCGACACAAAGCGCGGGAAAATGTGCACACGCGAGCCACGATTGGTTTTGGTTTCACTTCTGATTGGTTGAAAAAATGGCGCGAGAACTTTGAACCAATCACTGAGTGAAGTAATCATAAACCAAAGTAATTATCTAATTACCTTCGACGCCCAATTGAAACCACTCTATATTCGTGATTGTCTTTTTGTATTTGATGGATCGCCGATCACAAAATTGGTAGCTCTCCTGCTCAAAACATTTCCCTTGGAAACAAAAAGTTCCTTACCCTTTTCGAAATACGAGCGATAGTTTTGATTGATTTTCCAGGCGTAAGTTTTGCAAGTGTTTACAGCACTTGTTTGTTTACATAATCTTTAACAGTCTACGTTAATTAACGCTTTATGCGGAAACAGAATTAGGTGCTCAAATAAATATTAACAATTAATATTGAATGAATTGTTTGTGGTCTTGGGAATGTACGCTGTGTCTAGACGGGCTCATTGTCTGAATCCAATACTATCAATTTTCTTTTAAATGGCTCTTGGAAAAGCAAATCACTGTTCACAAAATCATGTGCTGAAAAAAAAAAACTGTGCTGGAACATTTGGAACTGTATAGATGCAGATGTTAAAGATTGGAAGAAGAAGTCCTTTAACTATAATTAATTTTATTTTATATCTCAGGTTTTGTGATCATCATGGAGCAAAAGATTTGTCAGTTCAAAGTGCTCCACCTGCTGAACTTTTGGCCATGGCTCAGATAGTTGTTCCTCGGCTGTGTCTAAGGCTGCAAAAACAGTTAAAAGAAATGGATCCATTTATAATTATTGGTATGTGAACAACGATAAACTTGTCAACAAACTGAGAAGTTGTCCTCTTTATCTTTAGACAAATTAGTCACGCTTAATTCGATCTCTGATGTGGACCCTGTTTGCTTTTACTGAGCTTCAAGAAATCCGACCAGATCACTACCTTTAGGAAAATGTAATCCTTAGCCTTTAACATGTCTGTTATCATCATTCTGTTAAAGACTCCATTTATAAGCACTCCTTAAAATTTGAATGCTTGGAATTGGATGTAAGAAAACTGTTTGAAATGTCAAGCCAAGCAACTAACAACGTGACCAAAGTGAAGGATGCCAAACACCTTAGCTTATTTGCAGAATGTCCATAAACCAATTTATGTGCTTCTTTTGTTTTCTTCATTAGATCCAGTATCTGATGATGTGAGTGATGCAGAAGTTCTTGTGAATTTTCTTGTAATAATAATAATAATAATAATAATAATAATAATTTAATACTTCTTCTGCGCCCATTTCATAAAATGATCATGGGCGCATTACAATGAATAGAAATTAAAAATATTTACCATAATAATTATTAAAAAGTAGTAGATAAATTATACTAATTACAATAATGGTGATACTACAAATAAAGTGACTTTTAAAAAAATTTATCATCCAAAAATACAAAAGATTGTTCTAAAATTTAGTTCATTGAAAAGCAGATTTAAAAAGATGTGTCTTTAAACATCGTCTAAAACTCGAAATATTTGTGTTTTGAGGCAGTTCTCATGGCAGGGCATTCCAAAGTTGCGGTGCTGCAACT
>NW_027179724.1:207500-217500 GCF_036669935.1 Montipora foliosa | reverse complement strand
CGTGTTTATCAGCAGTTTTCGCCCCAGGCCAATCATGTTCGAGTTGCGTGATGAAAAAATATTAGCAGAAATTCGATGCAAGTAGCAATAAACTTACAATTTTGTTGTGTCACAAGTTGCACAAAGAAAGTTGCGTACTGTAACATACAACGGCACGCAAATTTCTCGATGGGTTTTCGCTGCTTTGATAGTTGCGAGAAGTCAAGTGCTTCGGAATACCTCATGGGTTTTAATTTGGGGGCTAATTGCCCAGCGTCATATAATCTGGAGGCTGGCTGTCCGGGACTAATTGTCCGTGCATGTGGGGTGAATTGTCTGGATTCCGCGACGCTTGTTACAATTTGCGATAGACATTTCCTAGGTGTCCGGAACTTATTTCATTCAATTTGATGCACGTGTCTTTAGGCCGTTTCTTGCTTTGAGATTCCTCTGGGAGAACTGATTCCCTCACAGCAACTTCTCAGAAACATTTGTGAAGACCTTATTCATATTCAGGCGAGTAAACTTATGTTGTTATTGCTCTTAAATATTTTGTTTGATGATACGATTTGTCTCTGTAACCTTTTTCGGATTGTTAGTAGTCGAAAAAGACAACAGCTAGCATTTGGTAGAAGCTGGTAAGGGGCTGTTTACATGATTCCGGAATGACTCTCATTTGAGAACGAGTTCTGTCATGAAACTCATTCTGATATAATGTAAACAGCACTAGAAAGAGCACGTTTACTGTAATAACCCTACAAAGTTTCAGCGTATTAGGTGTTATATCAGCTGAGAGAATGTAAGTTGAAATTTGACAAATTTACAGACTTTTGTATGAGTGGGGGTGTGGCGTATACCCTTAGTCATACAAACTTCTGTAAATAAGGAAGAACCGATGACGAGCATTGAACAGCAGAATGCAAGATACGCAAGTCGGAAGATCATCACAGTTTTGTGAACGTGAATCGAACTCTCGACTGTGCGTTTGCGCTGCACTTGCTCTTCAGCTGTATCGAGAAAGGTTGTCCAAAAGAAGCGTAAGAGCGACAATGCCGGAAGGTAGAATGGGAAAATATTCAGTATGTTGTGAACGCCCATGTTGTGAAGATGCCACGACCGGACAGGAGGTAGTGTGGCCCAGTGGTTAGGGCGCTGGCCTAGAGATCCGGAGATCCCTGGTCCAAGACCCGCTCAGACCACTCGTTGAATTTGTTCCTGGTAGTCCCTGGTTCAACATCTCAGCTGCACTTGTAAATAGCCAACTGGTTTGCCTCCGGCCAGTTGGGATTCTTAACAGTTGTTGTTGTTGTGTTCTGTTGTTTCGTTGATTGTGTTTCATTGGCCCTGAAAAGCCCCTATGGGGCCCGTCAATTAAGTATGTATTATTATTGTATTGTACCTCCTATGGCGAGCTATTTGGATGAAAGAGGTCTTAGGATATAGCGTTGCCTTGATGAAGTGGCAGTACGCGCAGACCTCTGTTGAAGCTCTCTCCCGCCATCACGTTACCAAAACACGTCCAAAAACAAAAGTGTCCATTACCTAGCAAAAACGATGGCTCTGCACGTGCGCCATGATTTTTGGTACATTTCTCAAACTTTCTCTGTGAAACATGACATAAGATAAGCAAGGTTAAAGTATTCAGAATCTTGCTCTCTCCGTGAATTCTAACCCGTTGTTACTAATTCGTGGCCTGGATCATTTGACTGAATTTTGAAACTCACTCACATCTCAATGTCAGTAACACAGCATGAGCATGTATTTCTACGTGACGTTTTCGATAGCACTGCCGTCTTGTTTTCGTTGATTCAAACTGACAGTTTTCCATAATGCCTTTCGGCATTGTCGCGTACGCTTTTATGCTTCTATTGGACAACCTTTCTCGAAACAGCTATATCAACTGAGTTATCAAGCCAGCTAGAAGTTGGTGAATTGGGAGTTCAAGTGCAGCGCTATCACGCGGTGATGGCCTCGAATCCCTGAATATATTCAGGCTTGCTTGCAACTTCGTAAGTTGCTTACCGAGCTGAGGTGATCGTGATCTTCCGGACCTAAATTATTAGAGAGCTTTAGGTGTTAGGTAGGGTTACGTTACAGTGAGCGCGCAAACCAGCGGCATTTTGGCGGGAAAACCGTAATACCGACCTCATGTTAGTACGAGGTTTTGCAAAAATGTCGTCGTGTCAAAACAAGTACACAACGCGGTAGCAGTTTTGGCATTTTTCGATCTGCAAAAAGGCTCAGTTACCAGCAATAAGAACGACTGAGCAACCTATACTGCTAACAAAGAGAAAGATTAATCGTCCGCGTTATAAACTTTCTAAGTCTTTTCGCAGTCAAATCCCGTACTCGTTCTCGTCGTCGTCCTAGAATCCTAAAGGTGCGTAATATTGAAGAACCGATGAGGAGCTCTCGCAAGGTCGACGACGATGGCTCAGTCGAGAACGTCGTCATTAGGGAGTTTAAGCAAAGACTGCAGTTACGGCAACGACAAAGCCACAAAGCCCGCGGGATTGGTAAAACCACCAAAAATACTCGTGCTGCACGTGCAGCACGAACTTCCGTCCATTTCTTAGCCGTACTCCGCAGATCAACAACAGGAGCTTAAGGACGTTCGCGCCAAAATCTTCCTACGGTGAGATTTTCTTCATTTCTCGCCTAGAGTTAGGTCATAAAGTACTTACTCCAAAAAAAAAAAAAATGGGGGTCACCGACTTTGTTTCGGAGAAAATGGCAGTGGAAAAATGCCTTAATTTCGATAAATCTGTCATAATAACGAAAGGTAGCCTCATCTGCTCATCCATCGAACATCCTAAAAATAAACTGTTAGAGTGAAGGTTTCCGTGCATAAGTTTTTAGGGGTGGGATTTTAAGATAATTTCATGCCGCTAGGGATGTCGTAAACAGTAGAGTTCATCCTGGACGAGCGTTTTCGTAACCTCTATCGGTTGCAACCACTACCGGAATTCGATGGCACGAGGAAAGAAAATTAAAAAAAAGACAACTTCTTACGGTGAGATTTTTTTCATTTTATCATATTTTGTAGATAGTAAGTAGAGTAAGTGATTCATGATTAAAAAAATAGGGGTCACCGATGATCCAAGAGAGTAAAATCGATGTGATTTTACGAAGCTCTTGGAAAACTTCGTTTGTCACGTTTTTGCGTGACCTGTCGATCGTTGTAGGGATGAAAGGTTTCTACCCCAAAACAAAGCTTTCTCGAGCACAGCAACAAAGTTTTAAGCAGTCGTCATCTTCATTTGGTTAGTGTTTTGTATAATATTTCTCCATTGCCGTCATGCTCGTCTTCTGGAGTGTGGTTTTTGTGAAATTTAATCGCTGGTTTTTTCCACGCAGGTCCGCATTATTCAAGCCGACGAGGACGAAAATACTGCTCTATTTTCACGAAAGTAAAGGAAAAGAACTTCAAAAACATACATTCGTTTTGAACTTAAGTTCGTATGGTAATAAAAACATTAAAGAAAGAAACAGCCCCATTAAATTTACGCAACGGTTCGTCCTCGAGTTTTCCAAACTTTCAGCCACTACTCGATCAGCAGCTACCTTTTCCAGAGCTTTTCCATCCTCCCGCTCACTTCTCTTCACCGTTTCATGATGATTCGGAAATAAATGTGCCATTCTTTTGCCGGCCTGGAATTTTTTCCCCGGCGTTTTTGTCGCCATGTTATTTTAACTAAATGCTTGAACAATATTTATGAAAGTCAAGTAGACTAGTGCACGACTGATAAAAACAACGCAAACATCAGTCGTGCAGTAGTCTACTTGACTTTCCTAAATATTTTTAATCAATTTTGACTGATCACGATCTTCTCTTATCCAACGCTGGGCGAGACTTATCGTCCACGGTTTCTGCAAAGGTTTTCAAACCTCAACTTCACTAATGCTCGAAGTAATGCGTGACATATTACAGTCGCGTTACCTGCGCAGTTACGTTGCGCACAAACAATTAGCGCGAACGTCCTTAAGCAACGACAACGGCGACGGCAACGAGAACGTCATCTCAAAATATAAATTCGCGTTATTGTAATCGCTTCGTGACTATTTCAACCATTTTAATATGACAAGGGTGTGGTAGTTCCTCAAAAATAACACTGGTCGGAACTGCGCTTAATTTAGTGGAGAAAATGAAAATTTATCCTCAAGTGCTGACTTTCTTCATAAAAACCGCAAATTTGGCGATTTCACGTTTTTGTTTTGCTGACGACGACAAAGAAATGGACAAAAGTGAAAAACGTACGTGCAGAAAGTGCAAATCTATTGTTTTTGCCCACTAAATACGCAAATTTGTGACTTTCTCGTCGCCGTGGCCGTTTTCGTTTGCTGAAGCTTCCTAACGTGAAATCACCCAATTTTAGGTTTTGACCTCGGCAACGTGAGCATATAATAGTAAATATTTTGAGTCATTTTTTATTTTTACTTTAAAACTGTTCGTACCCATCCAGTTACAGGATAATTCACCCGGGCGTAGTATACTAGATGAACAAGACGGACGAATCGCGAAATACTTGTGATATCCGTTGCCGTTGTCCTTGCAAAAACTCCCTACTGTTCCATTTAGGCATGGAAAGCGTGTACCAAGTTTCTAGGAATAAATTTGTTATGTTTGGAGAGAACATGGAAGATATCTCGTCGGGTGTTTACGTCCTCCATTTGGTGATTTCACGTAGTTGTCATAGCGAGAAAGGCAAACATATAACAAAATGTAAAATGGACGTTCGAGACTTGCATAGCCATTGCATTTGTTCCTGACACCCTACCCTGTTCGTGTCGACCCCGTCCTTAGTAATCTTTGCTCCACCTCGTATCTGTGGTTTTATTTTCATGTTAAGGGCTACTATTGTTATTGCGCGTACATTCTGCGCATCTCGAGATACTCGGATTTCCTGTGGGTGGTGCTTGTTAATACAGGGATATTTTTGCGCGGTTCAAAACTATGCGGGGAAAGCAGAACTTAGCAAGTGCTCTTGGTATCTAAAAAGAAAATTGGGGGTAACCACGCATTTTCAGAGATAATTAAGCTTCAATTTGGAAAAGAACGCCATACATTGCTTTGTATTTTAAAGCTTTTTACAAATAATTAATCCACAATATTATTGTGGATTAATTATCTTCGAAAAATGCGTGGTTCCCCGTAATGTTCTTTTTGGATTGCAATAACACTTGTCAAGATCAGCTTTTCCCGTATATTCAGTAAACCGGGCAAAAATACCTTTCAATTAGTAAGCACCGTCCTTAATCCTTCAACATCTACAATCGCAGGCTGCCATTTGTGAAATCCGTGCTGGAAGGTGGGTTCGCAACGGATCCCAAATCAGAAGTCAAGCTCGATTGTATACAGTGTCATTTTTGTAACTCAGGATCTGGACATTTTACTTCTTCAGGTTAGTGCTAGTTTTTCAATTTTGTACTCGTCTGTCGATCTTACATATATTTTTAAAATAGAGAGCTTAAGCACGCGCGTTTTTGAGACGCGGACGACAACCGGAAGAGAATATTTCGCGTGCCAGGGCAGTTGGGTCTCCCAGATTTTTCTATTTGTCATCTCTAATGGAGAAAAGATACTTACCAGTAGTAATGTAAATGTGGTTGTGTGAAGACAAGTTAAAAGGGAAAACAGCTCACTTCCGGTTGTCGTTCGCGTCTCAAAAACGCGCGTGCTTAAGCTCCCTATTAACAGTTAGAGTACGCGTTCGCGTTTTGTGTGGCGCTATAGGGAGAGCCCGCGGAAACTGCAAACCGCAGCGCAGACCTCAAAAAGTAACGCTACCCTCTTCCCGCAGTCAGGTTGGAGTTTTTGGGAAATAAATCAGACTGACTGGGTTCAAGTGTCTATTTTTACTGCAGCTGAGAAAGATTGATTCCTTACACAATTAGTGCTCTATGACGCACACTAATTAATAAGCACATTATATTTTTAACAGGAGTTTTTTAAAGTAAAATACAACACCTGACTAGCTCTTCCGTGTTTGACCGCAAGATATTTTCGAAATTTCAGTCGTATGAATTTGCAGGGCGGTTAAATTTGTTTTCTATAGTTGAGTCTTGCTAAATGCTCTCACCCAAACCATGTGTTTTTAGATGAAAACAAACCGCAACACTATCTTTTTTGTAAAATTAACTCTGACTTTAATTTAGTACCACCCAAAATCTTCATTTGATGTTTTTGCTGTCGCTGCTTGTTGCAGGTCTGTGCCATGTTTTTGGATCCTGATGTCTTCATAGACGTGATGATTGAGAGGTTGGTTTTGATGTGGCTATATATTTGAACCGCTTAATGAAGCGTATTGATATTCTAGATCACTCATCGCAGTTATTAGAGCGACTTTTATGTGACTTTGAAAAATAAACGTAAAAATAGGACGTAACTGTTTACTGTTCATATTAAATTTGGAGTTTTCTTTGCGGGAATAAGGAGAAGCTCTGTTTTAATCTTGCCAAACATTGGTCCCGAAACAAATTGCGACCACTTTTCATTTTCAAGGTCATACGAAAGTCGCTTTGACCGGTTTCTTGAGAAGTAACGACAGGAAAGCCTAGAAGATTCTGGCTTGAAAGGGATTCGATTGAATCCATGACTTCCTCGATGCCGGTCCAGTGTTTAGTTTACCAGTTTGAGCGCTTGGACTCTTTCAATTTGACCACTGTCTGTTTTGTTGTTATGTGGTCTCATCGATCAGTCGTCCATTCAGAAGATTACTCCAAGCCGACCGCTTGGGGGGGGGGTGGGGTTGGCAAGAAATTTCGGCTAGAGAACACCTCTCCCAACCCTCCATTGCGAAACGGAAGTTCACGTTAGTCGGGAGGAGTTACTCTGGAGGAGTGTTCACGGTTGACTATTTTTCGAAAGTGAAATTTGAGACCATTTTCAGTGGTAAGGTGTGGCTAGCTGCTAAAAGGGCTGCGTTGATGTGACTTGCGTTGTGTTTAGTTTCAGCCTCAGACACTGGTTTAAGTTTGGTGTGCCTGTGGTGTCCAACCCTCCCAGTTTCGATGTTGACACTGAAGCCTCCATGGTGGAAGGAATGCTTACTCTACTTGTCACACTCTTGAGCAATCGCCTGCATCTAGGTAATATAGTCGTTTTCAAGTGACTGTCAAAAGTAATTACGCGATCGCAATTGCTACGTTTAGTGATTGGTTTGAAAATCTCTCGATTGGTCAAAGTAACTACTCTGGATTGAAAAGCGCTCTAAATGCAATCTTCATTCTTTATTTTTACCGCATTTGCTCTATATACATTTTTCTCTTTTGTCACAGTTTCTGTGAGCACTTGCAAATCCCAAATATACCAGGTACATATTCTGACGGGAGGAGTTTGAAGCAATCATGTTATAAACGGGAATCCGGCAGTAATCCGGCCCCATCTCTCATTAACCTCCATTTCCTGCAAGTTCCAGTCCAACTGTGAGAACATAGTGGTGAATAGAAAGATTTAGCATTGCCTTTACGTGAAATGGCAAACTGCAAACTCCAGATTACTGCTTATCATGAAAGCATTAAAATTCAGTCTCTTCTTCTACCTTCGTTTTGCAAAGAATTAAGTCATGTGTAACTGCCATCTTTCACCACTTTCTTTGCAAAGAGTCTCCTTCGTTGAACCACCATTAAAGGCAGATGGAAGTCCAAAAATAATCTTTTTTTGTATTCATCCTTCGATTGTTTTAGATTTCAGAAATTATTTCAGCTTAGTTCACTAAGTTTTTCCCACTTTGAAAGGTTCGGAATTGTGGGCTTAATAGGGAGCTTAAGCAACAACAACGGCGACGGGCAACGAGAAAGTCATCTCAAAATATAAATTTGCGTTATTTTAATCGCTTTGTGACTATTTCAACGTTTTTAATATGACAAGGGTGTGGTAATTCCTCAAAGATAACACCAGTCGGAACGGCACTCCATTTTAGGAGAGAAAATGAAAATTTATCCTCAAGTGCTGACGTTCTTCTTAAAACCAAAAACTTGGCTATTTCACGTTGTTGTTTTGCTGACGACGGCAACGAAATGGACAAAAGTGAAAAACGCACGTGCAGGGCGTGCGAAGCTATTGTTTTTACCCACTAAATATGCAAATTCGTGACGTTCTCGTTGCCGTCGCCGTTGTCGTTGCTTAAGCTCCCTAATGTAGCGGCCATGACGTTTGTGGCGGTGAAATGCTCTCAGCCCATATTGACTGCTAAAATCACTTTTAAGACCAAAAATTTGCGTGAAGACAGGAAAAAATGTTCGATACGTCAATTTAAATTTCAACTTCCAAAATCAACTTCCCACCTTAATATTTAAGTTAAAAATCCTTTGTATGCTTTCATTTCTCTTCAAAACAACCACTATCCTTTCATTCCCAAGATCTGAATGTTAATTCTCCCTACTGACTGCCTTACATTTCTTTTTGTGTCAGGCATGGGAATTTTCATATATCTAGAAAAAAAAAAAAAACTCCGGTGATAAATTTCTTTATTCTCGTCGCCATTCTGCTCAACAATGTATTCAGCTTGTGAGGATAAAATTTATGTCAATCACTTTCGGGAGACAAAGGGTTACCGTAATTTCTTATTTGGGTTTCAAGAGCTTTTTCAAGGTAGATTCTCTTTTGTATTCATAGGCCTTACGGAAAAAGAAATCTTACGACAGAAGTTGGTTGCTCAGCTGTGTATGTGGGATAAGACTCACAGTCAATTGGTTGACCTCATATCCTTTGAAACAATAATCTATTTCTGCAGACTTCATACAAAAAGCTGTTATTATGCATGATAAAGTTTTTGACCACTCCTAGGAAGCTGAATGGAGGGGTTTCAATAACTTTTGAAGTAGATTCCGTGGCTAATCAATGTAAGCGGGCTTGTCTTTTACAAGGGTTTGATTGCAAATCAAGGCAGAGTAGCTGACGGTGAGAAGCAAATAGGGAGCTTTAGCAACGACAACGGCGACGGCAACGAGAACGTCACAAATTTGCATATTTAGTGGGCAAAAACAATAGCTTTGCACGCTCTGCACGTGCGTTTTTCATTTTTGTCCATTTCTTTGCCGTCGTCAGCAAAGCAACAACGTGGAATTACCAAGTTTGAATTGTTATGGAGAACGTCAGCACCTGGAGATAAATTTTCATTTTTCTCCCCTAAATGAAGCGCCGCTCGTGACGGTTTCATTCCTGAGGGACTGAAACACCTTTGTCATATTAAAAGGCTTGGAATAGTCGCGAAGTGATCGCAATAACGTGAATTTATGTTTTTACATGACGTTCTGGTTGCCGTTCCCGTCGTCGTTGCTAAAGCTCCCTATTGTCTGACAAACAGACGGCGATATACCGCTGGTGACCGGCTTCTAACTGATGAAACCCCTGCTAACCGTTAGACAAAGTAAAATCTGTTAAGTCTCACTCCCAGTGGGAATCACTGGGTTAATGGAGGGGACATAGTTTTTGACTCCTTAACCCGTGAACTCCTCAGGCACTACAGGGACCCCCCCCCCCCCCTTCCCCTCCTTCCCCAGGCTCACCCCCAGCAGTCAATGGCTTAAGCGCGCGAGGCGTTCTTGAACCGTACACGGAAAGCCGAAAAAAACATTTCGCATGCCAGGAAAGTAGTGTCTCTCAGATTTTTAGACTAGGTGTCACTAGAAGAGAAAAGATACTTGGAAACATAAATGTTGCTGTGTCAAGGCAGGTTAAAAAGGAAAACTGTTCACTTTTGGTTGCCGTTCTTGGCTCAGAAACGTCTCGTGCCTATGCTCCCTAATAGAGGGGTTAAGCATGACGTTTACAGCCAACTGCAAACGGGAAACGCCATGCCCCTGTGTACCATAACCTGTATCACAGTCTACTTCAGAAAGCTACATAAGCCCAGCAGCTGCAGCTACCCCTGCTTCAAGCCCAGTAGTGCGAAGAACAAGCCCCCGAGATATTAAGCGGCCAGCAAGATTTGCAGACTTCGTGTGTTAAAAAAAAAAAAAAAACATTTTGCGTTACATTTGGACATTATTCGCTTATTTTGTTTTGCGAAAGCTAGTT
>NW_027179724.1:167500-185000 GCF_036669935.1 Montipora foliosa | reverse complement strand
CCTTTGCTCCGCAGTTTACGGTTCCTTGCTTGACAGTGTCCTGATACTTTCTTTTATCCTTCTTTCTTTGTTTCCGCAACTTTGATCGCCTGCGTTTTTCCTCAATGGAATCTTTCCTGAACCTCGACATGTTCTTTCCAAGTAATCGTGAATTTATTCTAAGGGATTTTCAGTTAAACCAAATTGAACCATGGAAGTAACTAGTTCATGTGAATTACTTATTACAAGAGTCATTGGAGCTGTGATAGAAAGCGTGTTAAGATATCGCACTTTTACTGCTCCATTGTCCTTTAACAATTACTAGCGGCATTACACACCGCTTCTGGGGGCACGCCCCACAGTGACATATAAAATAATAATCCTGAATGAATGTTCCCATATTTCGTTTTAGTGGATATTTTTACAGTCCCTCTCATTGCTATTCTCAGTAGTAGTAGGTAGTTAGTTTTTTGTGCAAGATTGGACTTTTATGCAAATTTTGATAAAGATACACGCGTCAAATTAAGGCTTTTTCATGCTCTACCGACAATGCATTGTTTCCTTTGTTTCGAAATCATTACTTGAAGAGAAAATCAGAAATTGAACATTCAACACAGTGTGCCGACTTTTGCCACACGCTTTGCAGTCTTCAGTCCGGACACATTCGCTTTACGGCGTCAAGTCTCAGAATCATGCCGTTTACAGTACTTTGTCGTTTATGCAGAAAGAAGTTCAAAACAGGCGTTTCTCTGAGGAAACACTTCGAATTGAGACAACGACAGCAGCTTTAAAGAAGAAAACTCCTTTGAAGACGAATCGGGTAATCGTTGCGAGAACCTAAAAGCAGTCGCGCTTTGTAATGAAGAGGCAGAAGAATATCTAAAATGGCTTGGCGTTCTAGTGGAGAGAATAAATGCGTCGTTAGTACCTGATCATCCTGGTAAGTGCCTAACACCACCCATTTTTAAAACTTAGTAGCAGTTGCTAAGAGTTATTTTTTTCGATTTCTCGACAGGGAAGTGATGTCATGTTGACTGCTTTCAAGTTCCAGGGCAGTATTTTCAACACATCTTGTGTCGCTTAGAAAGCCCCATGCTCGACAGTGTCCGTGACGTTTCCCACCGTCGTCAGCCAATTTTTAAGAGAGAAACAAGACGTTTTTCGTACAAAATATTCGACGAGCAGAAGTTTAAAAGAATGTTAGAGGAGCAAGAGACTTTGCCATTCAAGCCCTCAGCCTCATTCCGTAATCACGAGGAAATTCCAGACCTTGGTGAGATGAACGCAGAGGAGGCCCTCGAATTTGCCAAGGCAAGGGCAAGAAGACCATCTCACAGACCAACGAGTCGATCTTTAATCGATATTGGCACAGGGGAAGGTCGCAGTACAAGAGAAGTTGAACTTATTTGGTGGCCAAGCTTATACGCTAGTTCGCCCTACGGGAAATTGACTTTACGTTTCTTCGTCCGAAAAACTTCAATTTAGGATTGTTCAGTCTAGCTTGAGGGACTATGACATAGTAGGTCACATTGCATTCTCCTTTTTTCTCTTTGGAAACAGCTTTTATTAATAATTCATGCCAACATACAAACTCATTATCAGCGTGCAATTCTTTAAAATTTGCAGTTGTTCCAGGTATTGTTATTTAAAGTCTTGCAAATGCAGGCACAAAATGTATGCAGGTTTCCCATAAACAAAAAGGGGGAGTTTTTTTTCGCATTTTGAAACTGTTGCCGTTTTTTCTTTTAAAATGCTAGTTCATAAAACAGTTTACCAGACCTCAAGTTTGTAATCAGCATTTTAGCAATTTCACAGAGTAGCGCACGAAAAGAAAATAAGACTTTCGAGACATATTTGTTTAACAACGCGGTCAACGATATATGAGTTTTTACCGCGGGCCCTTTTATACCAAAGTGAGTCTTGAGACCACCCCACTTTCAGGGTCTAGATCCGCCAGGGAACTGTATTGAACTTTTTGGAAAGTAAATCAGTGCAACGAAACACTTCCTTTACTCTGCAGTTACTGTTTTGTTGTCATAGAAACCCCATTTGCGACAGAAAAACACAAAACAGTCAGGGTTAGCTTTCTTTAAGGACGGTGCCTACTAATTCAAAGGTATTTTTGCCCCGGTTTATGATTACGCAGCAAATGTAGATCTTAACAGGTGTTATTGAAATCCAAAAAGAAAATTGGGGGTAACCACGCACTTTTCAAAGATAATTGATGAATACTATTTGTAAAAAGCTTTAAAATACAAACCAATGTATGGCGTTCTTGCTCAAATTGGAAACTTGATTATCTCTGGAAAATGTATGGTTACCCCCAATTTTCTTTTTGGATACCAAAATTAATTACTAAGATCTACTTTCTCCGGATAGTTTTAAACCACGCAACAATATCCCTATTTTGGTAAGCATCACCGATAGGAAACCAGAGTATCTCGAGATGCGTAGAACGTACGCGCAATACCAATAGTAGGCACCGTCCTTAATCAAGTTTTTGAAACTCACTGCTCTGAAAATCGAAAGCTTTAAAGTAACCCAACACCAGAACTAAACAGTCATGATATGATAAGGATAATATTTTTATTTCCAAACACTGTCAGCGGTGGTATGTTTACATTTTTAAGGTAAAATTGTTTTCCCCTGAAGACACGTTTTCACAGCAAAATTTATCAGGCTTTTCCCAAAAAGAACCACAATGCTCTTTAGTCTTCAGGTTCAGCCTCGAATTTAGGGTACAAGCTGTGCGTGCTTTTCCAACATTTGCAAACAAATTTGTTTTTTTTTTTTAATAAGGTGAGGGAGAAGACTTGTCTCATTTGCATTAGATTCGGCACATGTAGAGTTCGACGTTTGAAAGGGGCCTAAGCCGTCCATTCATTCATTAACACCAGAAAACGCATCCAGTGAGGCTAAGGGGCTGACTACAGGAGACGAGCTGGCCCGCTTTGCATAACAATACCAGCTAACCGGGCTGGCTCAGTTGTCATGTTATCACAAAGTTGATTTGTGCTGCGTTTAACTAACGGCCGAGATCTCTGCAAAGCGAGCCAGCCCGGCTCATGCAATCGGGCCCAAAGACTGCTCATGATATTTTGTTTTTGTTTTGTTTGTTTTTTTTTTTTTACGGAAAGGGCAATAGCCTGCGAATACAGCCGTTTCTCCTACAATGTAGCTACTAGCCGCGGCAAGGAGCAAGGACAAACGGCTGTGTTCGCAGGCTAAAAGGGCAATAGAGTAAACCATAAAAACAGAAAGGTTCAACATTTAATTTTACTCCTAACCTCACACGAGGATTGTAATGAACGGAGTTTCAGAAGCTAACTTTCAAACTCTATTAATCGTTAGAGAGATTAAGGCTGACCTTTACGGCAAACGTCATGGATATGACACTTGACTACACTTAATTTGGTGTAGATATAAACAGTAAACGACAAGATATGAGAAAACTGACGTAGCCGTTTGCTGTAATCGTGGTGCTTAATCTTACTTCTTATCGTTCTTTTCACTTAAAATTGTTTCCGTTGCTAACTTTGTGCCTAATTTTCCTTTAAACGATATTCTTGGCTGCTTATAGAGGGACGAAAAAAATTCTCTTCTAAGGATTGCCTTTTTTTTTTTTGGCTAAAACTTACAAAAGCATGAACATGAGAAAAGTACGTAAAAATCCTACAACAACTGATCACAAAATGAAAAACCTTTCATTGCTTCAAGGCAGGTTTAGTAGCGCCCAATTTTTTAGCTTATTTCCGTAATAACTGCAGAATTCAAGATCATTATCCTGATCACATACAGTGTAACTATTACTTGCAAAGTCGAGCCCGCTCGACGACGCCCGTGACAATACAGCTTAGGCAACAAATGTATAATCTTACTGTAGAAAGGCGTACACCGCGCAAAACCTTAATATCGACTACCCAACTCTAACAGGACGCCCGTAATCCTTTCTCGCAATTGCATTGCTGAGACTTGATCATACCAAGGAAGGATTTTGTCTGACAGTAGCTCACCTATAGGAAACTAAAGAAAGAGCAAATTCGTATTACATTTATGGCTAATAAGACGTCAATGATATGATCTCTCTATTTGCAATACTTATTAATAATTATAATTGACAAATTTACATGAAATTGCCACATGAATGAGCCCAGTGTTAGTGTTGTGCAATCCTTACCTAAAGCAATGCCGTCTTTGCGTATGGAGAGAACAAAACCCTCTAAGACTAAAAAAATAAAATTACTGTGAAAGTATTAAAAACAAGTGTTAAATACTTGCCTTGTGCTTTACAAATGCTTCAAAAAACAGCATGACAAATACCCCACAGTCATAACCATTTTCCTGCTGAGGTACCTGAGGTTCAAGAACGTGTTAATAAGAAAGAGTCAGTAAAAATTCACCATGACAAAATATAAGTTAATAGATCTCTGAATGACCAGTATTTAAATGAGTTTAACTTACTCAATTCCGATAAAGACCAAACTAAGAGATTGTAAAATTCTAAGAATTCAATAGCACCACGCAAAAGTTTTGCCAAAGCAGGTTTACTTGGAGGATGGTAACAACTTGGTCCAGGAGTGAAGGGGTTAATGTCACTGGAATGTTTATCATATTAATGATTAAATGAAATGCATCTTAGTGCGGACCGAAGAATGTTGTTACACAAATGTTACACAAAGTATTGGCTTTTAAGAATAATTATTTCCTATTTTGGCAGAATATTTGCCTTAAATCATGATACTTTGGGGCCGGGTAGTTAAGCAGTCAGGTTGCACTGCAAACACTATCTTAAGTAAATCAACTTATAAGCTTGAATGATAGAGTAAACACAGTTTAATATTACATTTAACTTTATTACCTTGGGGTAAACAATAGGCATAGATTTCGAAGTAAAATTGGGTGGAGAACTCGAACTTCCATGTACGTTCATTTTAGCCATCCACTCACATCTTATAAAACTATGAACAAACAAAAGAGAACGGTTTACTGCAAGAAGCATCTCTAAAGGGCAAGAACAATAACCAACCACAACAGTAATGCAACAATATATACCCTCTAATGAGCTCTGCTTCTTGGTCTCGTGGCGAAGGGTCACAGCTGAAATTCTCTCTATCTGAGCCATAGACAATGGAGTCTATCATCAGAATGGGTGCCCTACAATATGAATGAAATTACATGTACTATCAGCGCTACAAGCTGTGATTGCTTAAGTCACCATGGAGAGTAGAATTGAATTACAAACCAGGTTCAACAGCCATTGTGATTACTTAAAGCCTGAAATAAAGCCTGAAATAAAACCATCCGACAATGACACTATAAACATAACCCTAAGTAGAGCTCTCAAGAAAAAGGGCACAAAGTCATGCAGACATTGATTAAAACCAAAAACAAAAACGTTTCACTTGATGCTTACACTGCAGAATCATCATTCCCTCTTCTTTTGTCTGCTACATGTAAGATGGGTAGGTTGTACACCAGAGCTAGGAACCAGTGTCCACTGAAAAAGAAAAAAACAGGTAAAGGTATGTTCCAAAAATCGATTACCCTCCAACAGTTTGTTGCAATTTAGAAAAAAAAACAATCAAAAACTAATAATATAAAAAATCAGATATAGAACCTTCACTGCCAACAACATTAACATTGTGGCTTATTTGGCCAATCAGGGCAATAACCAGAGTTTATACCATTAACTAATGATAAACAATTCACTTGTCTCTGAAGAAGACATCAGTCACTACTCATGACATGACTCCTGGATTCAAACCATTAATAATAATTATAATTAGTATCACCCAACTAGTGGGCTAATGCAAATGCTGCACTTTGATTGGCTACATTACTAGAGGACTCCTCAAGTAGTGAAAATCGTGACGCTTTCTTTCATTTTATTCTCAACTAAATATGTTTTCAACTTGCATTTGCTAACTTTATTATTGCCTTTTCTGTCCGACTAGTTGGGTGATACTAACACAATTAGACCCTTTGCCCTCAAGGGCCATGGGTCAATAGCCCATTCGGCTTCGCCTCATGGGCTATTGACCCGTAGCCCGCAAGGCTACCGGTCTAACTGTTAATTATTATTCTACTATAGTATCAGTTGAGTACCTTCTACAGACAGGTATAAAGAGGAATTTCTTCTTGAATATGTCCACTTTCCGTGTAAATTTAGATGCCCCAGCATATCTCTTATCAGCGCTGTAAGTAAGAGGAAGTGATGAAAAGTACAAATAAGACCTGCTCATTCTGTCACTGCCAGGAGAATTTCAATTGCATAGACTTGCAATTCTATGAAGTAAAAACATTCAACCGTTTGCTACTTCAACTAAACCAAGCTTCACCATATTATTAAAGCAAGCTTTGTAGACCAGCCAACAACAACAACAGCAGTGTACTTGCAATAATTATGTTGCTTTAAAATCAAGTCCATCAATCTGAAGGTGCATTACATATTGACCATTACCTTGGCAAAACAAAGGTTTTCCTGATCTTCACTTTAGAAGACAGCTTTGTGTAAAAGAAAGAGCTGAAAACGTGGCTACTACTGAGTAAATCCTGGCCCACTGAATCTGCAGCAAACCTATTGAAAAAAGAAATACTACTGTGATAGTAATACTTACTGATACAACACTTCATGCTCCACACTGAAGAACTCTGGACAGAGACCAGTTGCATTCAGGGGTAGAAAGGGGAACATTACTTTTAACAACATAGTCCACACAGTTCTTCAAGTTAGTCTTCTAGCATGGCATAGTTTGGAAGGCAGGAGAAAGGCAAAGTGCATTTTTTATGTTTTAAAATCACACACTGCCCTCCCTCTCTCCTGCAAGTTAAAAACCATGATTTTCTAATAACATGTTGTACAATACTCACATCAGAAGGAAGTCCACAATTGAGTCATTTACTTCCATTCCATCCCTTAGTGTTTCCATGTCCATTTTCAACACCTGAATCTTAGCCACTGCTGGTGGTGGTGGGAATACAGCCACTATGCTAAACACATGAATATATAAAAATAACGTCCAGTATCATCAACCTTCAATTTGAGGGAGAAAACGGTAAAGAATGGTGAACTTGAAAGGGGAAGCCACTACATTAATGTAACTTAATTGTAGCACTTGATCCTTACTGTATCACACTTGTTGCACTTTAAGTCATTTAGATTAAATTACAAAGGCACACCTGTCTGTATCAGTTGAAATGTTTCCTGATCCTTGGTCATTTACTGCTGCGTCAAAGTCATCAGTACTTTTGCTTTTGCCTACAAGTTCATGGCAACAAGAATACTTTAAGTAAAGAAAACAATTAAAGAAAACAGATGTAGGCCAAAGCACTATTTTTTTGTAAATGTCAAAAGAGTGCTAAATGAAAAAAAAAAAATGAAAAAAAAAGGCATTAAAACAAGCTTGTGGTGAACATTTCACTACATTCTCTGCTGCCTCCTACTCAAGTCATATCTTGCCTACCAAAAAACCATTCTGACTGGGCTGAACTTGTATGCAAGTCCACGCTAGGTATCAAGTATTACAAAGATTGCTTAATTAGGCCAATTGTCACAGAGACTAACCTTGATTGTTGCATAACAAGATTTCTCCTCTACCTTTATATTATGTACAACAAAAACCCTGCATAGAGACTTCAGGGCCAATAAGTATTACTTGTTACTTACCTTTCGCAGCCACAGGTTGGTTGTCAACTAGCTTGCTATCTGGCTTGACGGTTGACATCTCAAAGTCACCTGCATTCAACAGCGAATTAAGCTAGTTACCATTAAACCTTAAACAAAATCTCAAATTGATGCAAGGTTTTAAAAAACAAAGCAAGTGTGGGGTTAGTTATTAAAGAAACTTTGGTGCTGCATCAGTAGGGGAGTGAAACTCAAAAGTTTACTTTTTTCCAATGGGTGGATGAAGGTAAACTTTCAACAGCAAAATTAAGAGATTGAACAGCTGACATTTTGAGCACTAACCCTTGGCTCTGACGAAGGGATAGCGCTCGAAACATTAGCATTTTGATCTCTTCTATGGTGAAAAGTTTACCTGTTTGCCTTCATCAACCTGTTTGATTAAACCACACTAAGACAACAAATAGCTTTGCAAGTAGAGGTGTGCACTTTTGTTGAAGACAAGGGAACAAGGCAAAGCACTTTAACAAATGTGCATTTCCTGAAAAAAACAGCCAGTTGCATTTGAAAAAGCTACAGATCAAACCACAAGTTGAAGCAATAAAAAACAAACAAACAAACAACCTAGAAAACAATGTCAGCTGGCTCACCCTTCTCTTCATTGGTGATGGCACTGGAATTGGAAATCATGTGGTGATAATCGCGATTCCACTCCTCCCTGTTGTAAACAAATGTTGGTTTGAAATTCTCATGGACATGACATGTCTTTTTGACATCAAGAGAATACTCAAAGAAGTCGTCACCAAGCATCATCGACAGTAGCTTGTCCATAAGTTTAATCCAGATGATATCTTCTGGATTCCAGTGAATGGACTTAGCTTTCCAGCCACATCCAGCAAAATGAAACTGAAAGATGTTCTGATCCTCACTTGCCTTTCCTGGAACAATACAAAACAATGTCTGTTATAAAATGTTGTACACGTAGAAATACATGACAATGGGTATCTTACACAAAGAGTTTTCATGATTAATTTTTCACAGTTTCCTTTCTATGATAGTTTCCCAGGGAAACATTGGCTATTTTCACTTTTGGATCATGTAGTAAACCTCTATCCACAGCCACACATAGAAACTCACGACAAAATAAACCTTTGCTTCACAAGCCAGTTCAAAGTGATTTGAAAAGAGAAATAATTCAGAAAAGTATAGTAAGCCATTTCAGGACCTTATTTTTTCTTTTAGGCACCCTTCAATATGTTATGTTTTTCTAAGAGCCATCCTTTCTTTACTGTTCCTACATGTAGGAAAACAAAATGTGTTATGTAGATTAAAGTAGTTAAATCAGTATTGTTTACCTTGAATTGACTTCAAAGCTTCTCGGAGACAGAGACGCAAAAACAACATTCGCTCAGCATAAAAATGGACCAGCATTTGTTCAACTGCAAAAGTCATCATCAATTACATGCAAATCAGTAATACTAGTAATTGTATATGGTACACCAGGTCAATGTGGTGTAGTGGTATGGCTTACAATGTATGTTCAGGGTAGAAGTCCAGGCAAGGCAATGTTTGGTTTTCTTTGTTTCATTTTGATTCTTATTTCCTTTCATTTAAATTCTTTATTTCTTCACTTTTTTATACCCATTTTCCAGTGTTAAGCTTATTTTTCTATGCATTTATGCACCAAACACACACACAAGAAAGTTGACCAGCTGTAGACTAGCAGTGCTGGAAATAAATTTTCTTTATTCACAGGACATATGTCCTTTCAAATCTTCATTTTGGTCGGACATTTGACAAATTGGACCGGACATAATTTATTGACGGACAACACCTTGAAGAAGATAACTTAAGATGTGCTGGTGAGATGTTCGGTCATCGTGTCCAATCATAATGTGAAATTGGCCAGACATTTCAAAATTTGGTCGGACAATGTCCGATGACCGACTGTTATTTCCAGCACTGGACTAGGATGCATGAGGAAGACGTGAAAACACTTCAGTTATATTAAATTATTGATGTCTGTTGATATTTGACTGATTGTACTGAACCAGGCCAACTTCATGATCTATGAGCTTTCTTGCTACTACAGCACCTGAATTTCTATCAAGTTAAATCAAAACCTCCTATAACCAAGCTATATAAGCACCAAAAATGCCAATGCAGTGTTGATGTCCACTTCCAGAGGCTATCAAGGTTGTTTTTGCTAAATCTATTTATTATTTTGGAAAAATTTGTGTAACTACTTCTGACTTACTTGAAGATGCTTCACCTTGCTGGTCATGGCTTGTAGCCTTCAGCCAAAGCTGTCGCTGGTCCTTATGAGATGCTTCAAATCCTTGCTGACTAAACTCACTCATGGAAAAGAAGCGTCTCATAAGCATGGGGGCATGATCAATGAGATGTCCATAATCCCCTGTTCCAAGGCTGCGTCCAAATAGTTCTTTCAAAAGGAAACCCCATTCTTTACACTGCAAGGATTTAGTCAAGAACATTCTACAAAGTCAGATTTGAACCAATAAATATAGGTCACAATCATCCATTTTTTCTACAACTGTGTGACTGTGTTACAAAGAAAGAAATCAGTATTAACTAATTTACTTGCTAATTGCTGCTGAATGATTAGATCATTTACATCCACAAGTATATTTGGAAAACCTTAGATAAATCACTGAAAACCATCTGATTCATGAATTTTAAAACTCTTAAGAGATCACTTAAGAAGTATTTGTTAGCTTAATTTCTTTTCAATTAACTCCAAGATTTTGTTACTTTCTCAACTTCTTCTTTCCTTTCCTGATGAAGATTTGTACATTAACATACTGTAGAATACAATGTAGCTTGTGTGGGAATGTTATTAAGTTTGTATGTATGTATTATAGAGCAATGATGCAACCTTTGAGCAAGGACAAAATAATGACTAAAATAACGCCTTGAAGAGAAAGGATCTTCGACACAATTGGTTTTTTTAAAAGTACATTTCATCACTTGCATGGGCAATAAAGAAAAGTATGAAATAACCAAACAAACTAGAAACTAAACAGAAATATACCTTGGGGTCAAAGAGATCAATTTGCCCCTGCTCTGTCTCCTTGAAAATTCTTGACCTTGTCACCTCAGCAATCTCCTTCCATTCACAACAGACCTAAATTCAATTCTATGAATGAAAATCATATAACAGATCGACAACATTTGGACATACACATCACCATGTAAACATCGTGCAGATCCGTAATCACTCTCTTCAGTGGCAAGAATGCTCCACTACTTGAAAAGACTGATACATCTTCTGTAAAACACATTGTAGTTCCCTAGCAAAGAAGGTACTAGAATATTTTTTTACTTTACAGGAAACCTTGAACATCTAAAATATCAACTTGAAGACTGGAAAACAAGAAAATACTGAAAGGCCATGACAGAGAAGCACTGTTAATGCCTGTATTATGCCCTCCCATGCCTTTTCCTACCTCGTCCCTATCGACAAAGTATTATGCCTGAAATTCATAGTCTCAAATCAGCATTTACCCTTTTCAACATTTCCAGATGCTTCTGTGCAACATATCTCACAACTTCACTGCCTTCCTTCTCTGAACATTTTCTTTGTCGTGAGCCGCACAGCTTTTTGAAATTGGCAGACAGCTCCTCTAACTCTACCTGCCATGCACCCAGACGAACTTCCATGTCAATCTTCACATCTAACAATATAAAACAAAATATAGAGAGACAAAATTTTAAAGGCACTTCATGTGCAACTTTCTTCATAATAACAATTAAAATTTTAAATAAATATACATAATTGAAGTTCCAATGACATAATGACATTTCATTGTGCTGGTGGCCCCATAATGAGTAGGCAACGTTCTGTTATACAAGAACATTGTGCTCACAATAATAATTATTAAAAGGCTTTGGCAAAAACTATACCATATCTCTAATGTCTATGGCTAAATCCCTTTCATAGCATTGTAATTGCAAAACAAACCTGAGCCTTCTAAATCAATCATCTCAGTGTGAGTGCCAAAGTCCCGGAGAAATTTGCCCATACTCAAGGCATCTAAAAAATACTACAACCAAAGTAGAATACAATAAATATTAATCTAAAACCACAACAACCAAAATTTTCTTTACAACCATGTACATCTCATGAAACCCTACAAGGTTAGACATGAATATAAATGCTTTACATAAAAACTCTGGGTTAGAATGTGTCCCTTTTTTTTGTAGCAGCGAATGGAGAAAAAAAACTCTGGGTTACACTGCACTTTTGGGTGCACCACTTTAAAGTACAGCGTATGAAATTCTGTTAGTATCAGCTAAATAGGAAAAACTCTGGGTTACACTGCACTTTTGGGTGCGCCACCTTAAAGTACAGCCTATGAAATGCTATGTTAGTATCAGCTGAATAAGAAAAAACTCTGAGTTACATTGCACTTTTGGGTGTGCCACCTTAAAGTACATCCTATGAAATGCTATGTTAATATCAGCTGAAAAGGAAAAACTCTGGGTTACACTGCACTTTTGGGTGTGCCACCTTAAAGTACAGCCTATGAAATGCTACGTTAGTATCAGCTGAATAGGAAAAAACTCTAGGTTACACTGCAGTTTTGGGTGCGCCACCTTAAAGTACAGCCTATGAAATGCTATGTTAGTATCAGCTGAAAAGGAAAAAACTCTGGGTTACACTGCACTTTTGGGTGCGCCACCTTAAAATGAAATGCTATGTTAGTATCAGCTGAATATGAAAAAAACTCTCTTAATTAATGGTGTTACTTGCAGGCACATAAGTTGCAAAAAATATTACTCAAAGTACTTTTAAGTCCTGTCCATTCTTCAAGCGCACTCCGACGAATCATCTGGGCGCTGTACAGTTTTAAACCACAACATGGACTTTGAGTACAAATATGAACTTGAGCTAAAGGAACCACTTCCAAGAGCAAAAGGTGCTCTGGAATCAACAGGCAAGACTTACATCAATACGAGACTGACAAAACGTGACACGATTCAGAATAAAATTTTTGGCAGTGTTGACATCTGAATAGGACTTCATAAGCTTGTCCAGGGGAAGAGAAAGCTCAACAATGTCATCAAGGTGCTGGAGAATTTCATGTTCTGTTGGACCTGAAATAATGAAACACAATCAATGATACCATTACATTAACAGAGATGAAGAACCCTCAATATTATTTGACAAGGAAAAACAAACAAAGGATTATTTTTTTGGAAAAAGGTAGGCAAAAGCTAACCTGACATGGAGCTCACATGGACATTCTGCTTTGAAATGGCAGACTCCTGACCTGATTTCTTCTTCACTGTAATACGGTCTCCATGGAATGACTCAGGGCCATAACTTTTGAGGGCCTGGTTAGTCTCCGGAAGGGAACTGATTTGGTAGGCAATCAAACCAATTGACCCCAACAACTGCTCGGTATTGCGCATCTCCATGTGGAGAGCACACAACTGAATACTTGTGAGCTACTTCCTCAAGGAGAAATAGCAGGTCGTCACGAATTCCAGTCGCTCTACAAATGAAACGAAACAATGAATGGTAGTTTCAATTTGTAGAAAAATCCTTTCTTTTCTCAGAGTCAATAACAATGTTAATAAATAATAAATGCAATTTAATGAATGAAAATTTCTAGATGTTTCCTTGCTAGCTTAGCTCAAAGCGGGTTGAGTTGAAGAGAACCAATGTATAAGCTACTGTTTTAGTGCCATTAAGAAGTAGCTAGTTTCAGCGTGGTTGTGAAGTAGACGATTAGATTTTCATCATTTTAGAAGACACTTTAGAAGACAAAGTACATGTAATGTAACAAGCATGCAGCAAGTGTAAAATTCTCAAAGAACAGACTGCAAATTATTGTTGCACAATGAATCTAAAATTAACAATACCATTATTGCTTTAATAAAAGTAAAAATCATAAAGAATGCTTTTATACCTGCCAATATTACACTTGCTTCTCAAGCAATCAAGGTAGGTTTCATCAGGGGCCACATCATGGCATTTACAACCCTGATAAATGAGAAAGCAATGCACTAGTTAATAATTTCATACAGAATGGAATGTTAAGTCATAAGTGTTCTGATTCTTTTTATAAAAACAAAATTTTGGAAAAAAGCAATCCCCAGGAAGAGGATACCTTAAATACACGTATGGGTAAAAGGTAAAAGGAAAGAATCCAATCCCACCGACGCATCGGCCAACACGTCAGCCTACGCGTTGGTCGACACACCACCAACACACTACCGATGCGTCAGCCAACACACTACTGACGCATTGGCCAACACACTACCGACGCATCGGCAGACACACTATGCGTCGGTCGACAGTCGACCAACGCGTTGGCCGACGTGTTGGCGGACGCATTGGTGGGATCGGATTCTTTACTTTTACCCATGTATGTATCATTTCCCCAATTGTTTTCAGCTCTATATCATCCTATACTAATCACAATATAGTTAAGCACATGAATACTAACCCTGATGGCATTGCATATAAAACAAAATTCCACATCAACACCTTGACCACCTAGCTGGAACTCTAGATTCCCTATCTTGGCCAAAAGAAGGATTAGGGTTTTGTAGTCCACGGTGACTAATGGGAATAAATAAAAAATAACACAACAACATTAAAATTGGGACAAGGTATATTAATTTAACTGCATTTGGGATGATTGAGCAAATGATTCAAAACACCATACATTTTAAAGAGGTCCTTAGTACAGAAGAGTAACCCCAAACTAAGAGTACATTTGACCATTTTCACAAATACTTCCACCAAGCAACTGATATCTCCAAAGGAACTTTTAACAACTTTCAAAAACAAATATATCTTACCAACAAACTCAACATTTATGCCGTCAACAATAATGCCTTGCTCCTTGATTATCCTTTTTTGCTCATTCAAATCTTTAAGAAGAATCTTGAGGTTTTCCCTAGCAAATTAAACAGGTGTAAGTTTGATCAGAAGATAACAGTAATTGAAAAAACATTACAATTTTGCTGTTGAAAGCTCTAGTGTAGCAGTATTGCAGCTGTCTTCCATCTTCTCTGCCTAACAGCAGGAACCTTTGTATTCTATGAAAACCATCTTTGTCAAATATTATTTGTAGACATGCTCATACTGATATCTATCCATGCCAACTTTAAATAAGGAAAATAATGAGCTAATGCCACAATATTAGGTCACAATTCTATTCAAATGCCAGTCCCATCAAAAGGCCTTAACCGAACTTGAAATACCATTGACAATAAAATAGAACATCATTGCAATAACTAAAATCCTATTGGAAGTGGTCCACAGTTTTGTACAGAGATGAAGTCTCATTGTGAGGACTTGAGAGATGGGGGAAACCTTGCACCTGTATTGAAAATATGAAATACATACCTGTTTTCTTGACAGTTGGCTATTGCCAATGGATAAACCGACTTAGCACTCTGTTGGGAATAAACAGGTCCCACACGGGGAACAACTCCCAGTAACACCTGAGCTCTACCTGAAAGATAATGTTATTGACAATAGAAATAAAATCCCCCACAATTAATGAATTACATGTAAGCAAATTAACTTTCATAACATGTTAACACAGCGAAAGATAAGGACCTGCACTGTTTCTTCAGGAAACAATGTGAGCAGTGGGGAAGGGAAATTCACTGTTTACTTCAAAGGGGACAGTTTTTCTCAGGGCACAGCCCTGCAATGATAGCATTGTTTCCCTTAACCACACATGAAATATTTCCAGAAACAAGGCACCAAAATTACATCTATTTATATCCATTTCACTTCCACATAAAAAAATATATATGTAAAAAAAAGTCGCCAGATTACATTACCACAAAAAGGTCTTCCATCAAGCTTGATCATAAGGTCAAGAGTTGGCAAGTAAATTTGATGTAGCCTTTGTTCGCGCACAATCATCTCACATACAGGATACAATTCCACTTGGTAGCCTTGCAATGGAGGTGCCACCTTTCTCACTCCAACATACTCCTTGCACACACCAAAAATTACTTTTTTAGTAGCCTTCATCTGATTTAGGTTTAACAATATTGGTGCGTCAGAGGATTTCTGTACAAAGAAAAAAAAACAACAAAAAGCCCCTGCCCTTCCCTGTCTCCCTAAAGATGGCTGGAATCCAAACCCTCAATTTTTGGTTGGTACCCATTGAAAAGATAAATCTGAAGGTTTATTTTTCTTGTGGGTTCCTTTGAAAAAATGTCCAAGGCATCCAAATTTTGTCGGCTTCTTTAAGGGCCCACTGACGTATTTTTTGGGGTGCGTTGCTAAGGATGTAATGGTTAAGTAATTTGAAAGAATTTGGCATTATTTTGGTCAGTTTCCAACTTTTGCAAGCCAATGACCCTAAATATGACGTCATCGTACCACGCCCACAGTCACGTGACCAATAAAAGAAAACTCTAAATTTTTCTCCGTGCTACGCAATTTGGGTATTTAATCGATGGTTTGATAATTTATATTCATTTTTGCATCCAGCCAAGCATGGTTTTCTTTTTATTTTGCAAAATGTTCTTTTTAAAGACATAAACGATACTGAAATACTCATAACTTTTTCAAAAAAGATGATTTTTAAAAATCAATGCTTAGCTATATTCTGTATCTGGGGGTGAAACGTGCTATGCAAAAAAAGATTTAATTCAATTTAAAACCGCCGGAAATTTAGCTTTTTTCCCAAACCGGAAGTCAGTTCGTTTACGCATGTGCAGTTGATCTGAGAACGAGCGCGAGGAAGGCCGAGGAAAAACCTTCCATGGAAACAACAGTTTGTACGGTGACTTTTGCTTGTGAGTGGGTTTTCTAGTCAGCTCATGATATGATGACGTCAGTTACCGGACGTAACATTTCACTTCCTTAGCAACGAGCGAAAAATCCGTCTGTGGGCCCTTAAGGAAAGATCTTAATTCCCCCCCCCCCACCCCAAAACCCACTAACCTTTGGGGGCGGTGAATGCATGCAAGTCACCATTTAGAATTTAAGAGATTTAAAAAGGACCTTTTTCCAAAAAAAAATAACCACTGCAGCAACACCATACTACCCTAACTTAATTTCCAATGACAACGTGAGTAACTACTACAAAACCTTACCCCTGTTCTACCAAGCTTTGTGATATTATTTCCACGTATTTCCCGACACTCTTGCCTGGAACACGGAGGCTTTCCATGTACTTAGAAAATGTTTCATCGCCAACAAGCTCTTCCACTGTTCTCTTTACCCCTTTCCTTACCGCCACATCTTGGACGATCTCGTTAACGATGGCTTTCGCATCAGGGTCACCAAGAGTGCACATACTAGAAAGCACCGACGACAGATTCTCCCGGATCTGTTCACAGAGATCTTGCACGTTTTTCATGACTCGACTTCCCCGTTTTTTGATCAGGAACGTCTTTTCCGGGGTGTCTAAATCAGTGTTTCCACTTATCTCCTTCAAATTAGGCGAGCCACCACTGTTTGGAGGAGTTACCAGCGAAGTCGGCGTTGCTTTTGTCTTCGGCGTACTGAAAGACTTGGGAGACATTTCCAGGCGCCGAGCTGCAATTGGTCGCTCGCTAACATTTTCTACAAAACTCGTACTGATCACGTTTAAGGTGATTCCTCAGTATTGCATTGCGCATCCCTACTGCGCACGATTTTTGCGTCATTAGCGCGCGCAAATTAGCGCGTGCACCTACACAGCGAAAGAAATTTCCCTCAAGCTAAGCTCGATAGCGAAATAAATGCTCATTTTCTTTTAAACGAGCATGGTGACCTGTATTTTTTATTGCATAATAATAGTGTGCATATTGTGCCCCTTAATTTAAAAGAAAACTAAAAAAATTTATCGGAAGCAAAAAAAGATCTAGGCGAAAGCATGTTGGAACCCGTTACTCTGTGATGCAAATTATGAC
>NW_027179724.1:150000-152500 GCF_036669935.1 Montipora foliosa | reverse complement strand
CATCCATACCCAAACATTCCAACCATCCCGTTTTACCCGGGACTGTCCCAGTTTAGACTACGTTGTCCCGTTATTATTCTAGTCGTCCTGTTTTCCGCAATATTTTGATAGTTATTAATTTTAAATATGGCTAACATGATAAATATGAATGAATTTCGTTTGATTCAGTACATATTAATTAAATGCATGGGAGTTCTAATTATCTGAAGAAATTTACAAATTCGTCTTCGATCAATTTAGTTTTCGTGGCACGAGAATATTTTTTGGTAATTTTCCGTTCTCTCGCAGTTTATACACGTTTTGCAAGGGCTACATAAAGTTGAGCGGCAAGACAAAAGCAGACACAATAGTCGCAGGCTCTTTAATGCTAAAATTGGCGGGATTTGCATCATTCATATCAAGGAATTTGTCCCTGTTTTGGGGATTTTGATGGGCCGGTGTCCTGGCGAATTTGGACCCCCCTGCAGGTAGTAGTTTTCTCATTTGGTTAGTAACCGAAAACCCTCAATTTGGCCAACTCTAGACCTGAAGTAGCTTGGAATTCATACCCGGGGGGATCATAAATCGATCGTCCCATATACCACTCGAGTTGGCGAGGTTTCCCAGTGAGTGTCCGTGTTCCCAAAATTACTTTCAAACTTGTTCCCAGCTTCTTGATCCCTAAAATTGTTTTAAATAGGCAATTTTCACGATAGCGTTATTTGACTACAACGACCAGAATTCAGTTTGTTTTTCTTTCCTTATTTAAATTTTGCATTCCCAGCGGGGTAAAAACAACAATAGCTCTAATTAGCATGAGACAAGCAAAACCTGAAGGATTCTGGTACTTGTAGTCAAATGACGTCATTATGCAAAGGTCCTATTGTTTCCTAAAATACTCTCGACATTGTTACCCTGTTCCCCAGTTCAAATTAGCCATGTTCCTTTGTTCCCCAAAACCCCAGGCTCGAGCGCATGGCATATTAATCACGTATTGCCTTCGTTGTGGTCCGGAGTGCTTCGAAAAAGACCGAATGACCAAGTTCTGTTTGTGCTTTCTTTCTTTCCCGCCGCCATTTTTATTTGTACGAATCATTCTCCCGCGGAAATAGGAGACTCGCCCCAGCCTTCACGAAATGTAACACAGTTTTCTCTTCCGAACAAAAATGGCGGAAGGAGGTCTATTTCGAAGCATTCCGGTACACAGCGAAGGAAGTGGCAACATGTGATTAATATACCTCGCTCCCAATCCTGAGCCTTAGTCTGTTAAATTTAAGGAACGTAATGGTCGAGATCTCGCCAGCGACTCGAGTGCTATCGAGACAACCGGTAAGTCAAATCTTAAGTTGTTATTTAATTTCATTTGTTTATATTTTTATTTGTATTTTGTTTTTGGATGGTCCGTAGGGGTAGGCCGTGGACCGGTCTGTATGGGGTCCACGGACTTTTGGGGTCACCCTGGCCTTCCGTGCAGGAGGTCAAGCTTTGATCAGGTGTTTAAGCAAGTACAGTAAAAAGAAAATGTTCCTTTGTAGTTCTTTCAGATGGTGGGCCAAGTCTATAAACATACAGCTCACGGGTACTTTATTGAGCATAGATAAATGGTCGACTTAGAAAGAAACCTCTTATAAAGGCACAAGTGATCAATGAGACTACATGAGTAACTTAACCGAAGGGGCACAGCATGACTATTTCGGGGGTGACGGGTGAAGGGTACAATAGCTGAAACAATCCAAACCTTTACAAAAATGCTAACCTTAGACCTAAGCAATATGCTTTAGATAATGTTTTGGCCTAAGGTTAGCATTTTTGTAAAGGTTTGGGTTGTTTCAGTTTTAACCCCCTTCACCCTTCACCCCCGAAATAGTCATGCCGCAGGGGCAGATCTGGGATAAGTAATGGCCGGTTTCAAAAACAAGGAAAATGTTTCTGGGGGGTCTGGGGGCATACTTCCCCGGGAACGTTTTGGCTTTAACTCTCTAAAGTCCCCTTTCCCATGTTTCTGACCGATTTCTGTAAAACGGTGGAAACCAGCGTGGGATCGGCCCCTGTGCTGACACTGCTCAAAGAAGGTATTAATGTTGAAACTGGTAAGCTTACCTAGAATGGGCACACCACTGTGTTTTAAATTTTCTGAGTAAACAAATAAATTTTTAACTCATGGATGATGAAGTCATGCCATGAGGTATCGGAGGCTGACTCACTCACTCCAGTATGGATTTGCCCCTGCACAGACATGAGTCCGAAATAGTATTAGTGTTGAGACCGGTAAGCTTACATACAATCCATGTAGAATGTGTACAAGGCTGCATTTTTAATTTTCTGTTGTGATTAAACAACTTATTTTTTAACTCATTAGGTATCAGAGGCTCGCTCACTCACTCCATTCCAATTAATTACATGTAATCTTTCCAGTATTAATTTCAATTTAACATATTTTTGCTGTACCCATATTTTTGCTGTACCCATATTTTTGCTGTACCCCCCCCCCCCCCCCACCCCCATGCTAAGTATTACTTTT
>NW_027179724.1:132500-147500 GCF_036669935.1 Montipora foliosa | reverse complement strand
AAGTATCGATTGATTCACTGGTGTCTTGATTGTGATTATTGAAGTGATATCTTTCATAAATAATGTTCGTTTCCCGAGGCAATAGGATTCCCACAATTCGGGGATTTTCGCTAAGTTCTTCTTCTTGTCTTTGCTCTGGAAGGGAAGGCCATTGTGAATAGTGAGCACTTTTGGACCAATACATGTGATAAATGCAGCCACTCGATACTCGTCAGTCTGCTCATTGAGACGCGTAACTAATTCGTAAGCACTCTAAACCTGCTTCCACTGCTTCCAGTTATTAGCAAGGTTTCCAGATAATTCAATTTTTGGAGGAACAGGGACGTTACTGGTAAATATCGGTGCTTGGACAGCTTGTACGGGTTGTCCTCCCTCATTCGGTAGATCAGCGGGCATGCTTCAATCGCTTGCTAAACACGCTGTTGACCAGGGTTGACGTTCAAATGACGTTGTTAACCAAACGAAAGAGAGAATTCGAACCGCTTCCTGACACCATGTAACGTTGTGGCTTTTTACAGAAACAAATGTGTCTTGTAAATACAAACAAACGATACTTTTAATCCATAGTTGGTTCACTCAAGACTCCCGTACAAAATCGCGAACACATGTTAAATCCGGCGTCCTATTGGATAACAACTATCACATGATGTTACAGAAGGGAAATGAATTTCTTATGTCATCAACAACTATAACAACTAATCATGTTTTCACTGAAATGTCCAAGCTCTCTATAATGTGTCTAATTGTGAATGAGGTCTATTAGCAACTGTAATCAAGGTTTATAGGGCCTCTATCAAACATAACTGCTAATTGACATTGGAATAATTATTTGTGGCACTAATTATGGGACACTGTTAATGAACATTAATGAATTCAATCCACCATCACTGTATGTATTACCATGGGATGGGATAGCTCTAAGGAGCCTTTGATAATTTCAATCAAATTCATCCATGAGCTAATTGGCTCATAGGGCCCTTTGATTAATTTTGTGGGCAAACCACTTGATTTTCTCTTCCTTCGGCTCTCTCGTGACTAACATCAACACTGGGTCTATACTTAAACAGGAAAATTATGTTAAAAATTTGATTAATTTAAGGTCAAAATTGTTTGGAATGTTCTTTTTCAAAATGTTGATTTTTTTTTGTTCATGAAAATAAACTGCAAGTTCTCCAAAAGAAAATTTAAATGCAAAAATAAATAGTTACATTGCATGAGGCCTTGCCTCATGGAGTTATGAAACATACATACTTGTCTTTACTAATTCATATTCATACATGTATTCTGACAGATCAGTTCATTTAGGTGTAACACGCCTTGTTTAAATGACATATTAAGTGGACATTTATGGAAAGGAAGACACTGCGTAAAGTTACATTGGTGAGGGAAACTTTCCTCAACCGGAAGGTGAGTGTGTATGATTGTCTTTAAATTATTAGTGATAAGGGTACATTTCCTATAATTATGTAGCTTGTTCAATTTATAAAATTAATTAATGAGACGCATTCAATATAATTGTGTTTAACCCTCATGTTTGTTTGTTGTTGTCTTGTCTTTAAGCTTCTTTGCATTGCAACATTTAAAAGAAACAATTAAGTGCTTTAAATTTATAAGTGATTTAGCCTGTTTGTTGGTATAAAAACTGAATTAAGCTTCAAAAGTTCGCCAAGCATTCATAATGGTTAAATGTATGGTTCATTCTGCACACTTTGGGAAATACTGGTATAAAGTGGATTTTGCAACCGCCCAGTGTGTCGACGGGATCTGAACAACTACCCTCTCTCCCAAATGAAATTAATTTGCGCCAGACATCTTACCTCAACTTACAGTGTAAGATGTTTGTGCTAGTATTTCAGAGCTGACAACCCTAAACAACCCTAAACATCTTACCTCAACTTACAGAGTAAGATGTTTAAGTGCTATTTCAGAGCTGACAACCCTAAACAACTTAAAAAGCCTGCCATTTTTCACAATGTAAAAACCTACAATGTAGGTGTCAATGGGCAGGCCCTAAAATAAGAGGCCTGGAACCAAATATATACAATGTTACATGTAAGCAGACTATACACTAGCTAGCAATGATTAGTGTAATTATACAATGTTACATGTAAGCAGACAAAACACTAGCTAGCAATGATTAGTGTAATTTGATCTGGTAACTGCCCTAACTGGTAATTCCATGCAGCCAGTACTCCCTTTTTGTGCAACTGTAAATACTGGTACAACAAGAAAGGGCAAGGAACTTAGGTGTGCATCTGATCATCACATCATGTTAAGATTCGCTTTACAAGTCACCAACTATTGTTATTATAATTATTATAATAATTGTAAGTGCTTAAGGAAGAGGGAGGTTTGTGAGGCAATGTTGTGGTGCACTTGACATGTTACGGAAATTTAATCTTTAATCTGGTTCCTTTGTTATCAATTTATGATTTTATTTTTTCTGTTATTTTTTTACTGTGGCTTGTGTGCCAGTTTAACACAGAAATATGATCGCAGAACAAGTTAATTACCAGGAACAGCTTGTAGACCCTTAAAGGTTCAAGGACTTTAGAACTGAAAAGGTAGGAACTTTAAGAATGGTATAGGGGTAATTTGTTTTAACTCTTTTTACACTGTATTAAAAATTCAGCTTATCCACAGTTAATTAAACCTCTGAAATTCTTGGCGGATGGCAGGGATTGTGTAAACAGCCTTTCTCACTCACATTCTCCTTTCAAACCTTAAATAAAATTTACTGACATGATACAAGAAAAATATTAATTTTAGTAGTTTGACAAGGGTTTTTCACTAGGTATGTAAAGTAACTACTGAAATTTCGACCAAGATTTCTGATTTTGTAAATTTCAGTCAATTTATTAAAGGATTTTGGAAATGGTAAAAATTGAAATAGCGAAAAACGAAACCTATTGCTGAAAAACTAAAACCAAAGTAATGCAGAAAGACAAAATCTGGAAAAAATTAATAATTAATCTTTTCAACTAGTCACTCTCTAAGTTATGGAATCTGGAAACTTGCATTGATATCTACCAATGAAATCAGTTCAGCACACCTTAAGATTTTGACTGAAGAAAAAGTATGGGTAGTCAGGGTGGCTCCCAAAGGGGGGATCCGCATCTTGAAGTTGAAGGTGACTCTGCAGCAAGGGACAGTGCGGAGCATGGAGAAAGTGCAGCACAGAGTGAGTGGCGTGTCAATACCAGCTCTAGCAGAAGCCCGCATATTGATGCAACCCTGAACTTCTACATGGAACACTATTTACAAAAACTTTGAGGCACAATATCTAAAAGGGGAGGTGTAGGTTCCAGGTCTACTAGGAACTAGGAAGTGTTTTATATGCATGGCATGTTTATGGATTTACATGTAATAAGCGAGTGTAAGTTAGAGTGGTCTAGGAATATAACATGTGTAAATATTTAGAGTGTAATTATCCATTAAAGAGACTTCGGACAGTAACAATTGCGAAGACGCCAAATGGTGATGCTAGGATAATTTGGTCTTGATCTGGTGAATTTAAATAAGGTGGTGAAGAGAGAGCATTATCCACTCAGAACAGTGGAAGAAGTAGCAGCAAGTCTTTCACAAGCCAAGGTTTTCTTTACACTGGATGCCACGTCGGGATTTTACCAGATCTGGGTGGCAGAGGAAAGCACCTGGCTTACCACATTCAACATACCTTTTGGCAGATTTAAATTTGAAAGGTTACCGTTTGGTTTTGTGTCAGCCCCTGAAATATTCCAGAGAGCCATGACTGAGATGTTTGAGGACATAGAGAGATGTGAGGTGTGGGGCAAGAAGTATCGAAGACCATGATCTCACAGAAGGTGTTTCAGAGGGAAGAGAAAACTGATTTGAGGTTCAATGAGGAGAAATTGTCATTATCATTAAATGCAAGTTCCACAAGCAAAAGGTCACATATGTGACCCTCCATGTGACTTAGATGCTAAAGGTGATAGCATGCTCACAATACGGTAACACAGCACTCCAAGCGTGTTCTCTATTACAGGTATGCGCATATTTTATAATGTGGAATACAAAAGAGGGCACACTTGGCTTTGTCGTAAAAACTTAGCACACCAAATTCTTTGTTTCCTCAGCGTGTCCAGTGTCACACTAAGCGTGCATAATTTAACACACTTACATGTAGTGTGCGAAATTTTGCCTGCTATAAAGCCGAATCGTAAATTTGTAGTATGCTACGGCAGCATGCAACCAAAGTGTTTCGAGAGATTGATTGGAAAAACCCCTATAAGACCCAGACCAAAACAATTCGAGCAAAAACATGTTCACTAACACGGTTTCAGAAAGGTACAAACCATCCTTTCTTTTCATTTTGGTCGCTGTAAGGAAAAGTATTGGGTTTCTTTTGTCGGCAAGAGGCTCTCGTAATTAATGATTGTAAATATGGTATCGTGTCATGGCAAACACTGAAAAAATCATATCTTCAGTTTTTCGGGACATAATTCACGGATTCAAACAGTGAAATGCTCTCTGTTCAAAGAAAATATTTTTTTACAAACTTTCTATGATATGCCAATCACATTTGTTTGATTTTTCTGCAAGGAAATAATGGGGTGTTTTGCACGGATATATGGCAAGAGGCCTCCTTGAACTGATTGTACATGTAAATACCGCATCCCAGCAAACACTGAAAAAAATCATATCTTTGGTTTTTCGGGAGATACTTCACTGATTCAAACGATGAAATGCTCTCTGTTCAAAGAAATTTTTTTTTACAAACTCTCTATGATAATTTATACTGACTTGCAAAACAAACTCTTGTGTGTGTTGTTGAGGGGAAGATTCAACACCATGGTTATGACTGGTGATATACAGGAGGCTTTCCTCTACGTGGGTGACTTAACTTCTGGATTGACTATAGTCATAAAACCAAGGAATTGGAAGGCAAAGCAAAGGCAATCTTCAAGGATTTGTTTTACCCTGTACAAATGGTATTCAACCATACTTGCTTGAGTCAGCAGTGAAATCTTCAACAACAGAAGAAGCGACTTACACCAGGTATCCCGGACGAGGGTTATTTCTATCATGCTTGGCCTACAATGGGTTAAGGAATGAGATGCCTTGAGTGTAAATTTGCCGACTTAGGATACCACGGCAATGAAGAGAGGGATCTTAGCCAAGCTACAACTGTAGCAAAGAATTACAACCCCCTGAGACTGGCTTCACCAGTTACTCTAGACTTGTGGGCAAGTTACTTCATCACGCAGTGTGTGACAGCAAGATTGCATGACATGTGAAGATACCACAAGCCCTGCTCAAGTCTTGGCATGTCTGAGAAGCAAACTACCCCTGAAAATTGAAGTACAGAGATCTCTAGCTGCTCATCAAGAAGAGATATAACTTCATTCATTTGGAGATGCATCTGCAAATGGAGTATCAACCTGTGTCTATTCGATCGTTTGACATGGTTCAGGGACCAATCAAGTATTGGTGGCAGCCAGATCAAGACTTTCCAAGCAAGGACTGACCATCCCCAGGCTTGAACTGGTAGCTGGTCACACGGTCATAAACCTACCAACTAATGTGATAGTGCTCTGGAGGGACTTCCCATAAGCAGCACACACTCCTGGTCAGATATCTCTGATTGCTCTATACTGGATGAGAGGACAAGGGGAGTTAAAGCAGTTTGTGGCAAATCGCATCCAGAAAATCAGCAGTGTCCCAGAAGTAATGTGGTGTTACTCTCTGACAGCGGAGAATCCTGCCGATGTCGGAATTTGTGGTGGAATGGTCCAAAGTGGCTCGGAATCCCAGAACAGTGGCCAGCTGATGTGCTGAACGAGGCCTCTGACGAAGTCCAAAAGGAAGCTAAATTGTGTGAAAAGTGTTGACTTCAGTGGCAATAGACAAAGAGGACAAGGTCGAACATGCTGAACAAGTTTCCCTTACAAGAGGCCCCACGCATCTGTGTGAGGATCCAAAGAATTGAACGCTCTCCGTAACTGAGGAATGCCTAGTATCAAGGGTCCACTTACTACAAAAGAAACCAACCAACAGAGACTCTTCAGGTTCAAAAGAGTAGTGAAGTAGAGAAGGGCCATGTAGCTGTGAACCTGCAAATTAATCAAGAGGGATTAGTAGAGTGTCAGGGTCGATTACAGGGAGATTATCCAGTATACCTTCCAGACGACAGCTTATGCATTCCTCGGATTGTAGAAGAAGCCCACCTCCAGATGCTGCATGGGGGAGTTAGGTTGACAATGACCAAGGTACACAGTCAATACTGCATTCCAGGCTGAGGAAGCTGGTAAAGAAAGTGCAATGAATTTGTCATGGGTGCAAGAGACTTCAAGCATTGGCATATGCAGTCCCATCACCAGGAAGTCTTCAATCTACCTGTACTCAAGGCACAAACCCATACCAAGTAATTGGGGTGGATTACGGTGGACCACTTTGTTATCAAATTTCGAAAAAAAGAGAAGGGAAGGCTTGCATCCTGGTGTATGCTATGCCTGCTGTCTAACAAGAGGAGTCTATTTGGACCTCCTGCCAAATCACAACAGAAGAGGGCCTGCAAAGCCTCAAGACATTTGTCGCGCCATTGAAGACCCTGATCAACTATACTCTGATAATGATAGAACTTTCATCGGTGCTGCCAAGTGGATGAAGGCTGTTATGAAAGATGAGAAGCTGCAAAAATATCTATCCATTGACCAGATTAGGTGGCAGTTCAATTTGGGGTGGATAACTCGAAAGGATCATTGGCCTAATAAACTCAGCTTTGAACAAAGCAATCGGAAATGGGTACCTTAGCTGGAACGAGTTCCAAGAAGTGTTACTAGACGTGTAGGCCACCCTAAATGCCCACTTAGCTATGACGGACAATAATTTCTGGTCCTAACACACAACTGTATCCTGTTCGTGAATAGTAATCTTGTTCCTGAAATACAAACACATTGTATTGAGACAAAAGATTTGGGCAAATGTGCGAAGCACCTGCTCAAGTGGAAGGAAATAATTTGGCAACAATGGTCACAAGAATACTTGCGTAGTCTTCCTCAAAGACACCGAACTCAATCAAATGCACAAGGAAATACATTTGCTGTAGGGGATGTTGTTATCATTGGATTAGATGAGAAGAATAGGAAAATGGTAGAGTAGAGTGATGTATATTATTGTAATCAATGATTCATGTATTGTAATCATTGTTTGTATTCTATTTCCTCTACTTTTATTCCAAGTACATTAAATGTATGGTAACATGTCCAGAAAACTGTTAACAAGTCTACCGTACTATTAATGATTTGGCTGAATTATCATCAAACTTCAACTTACAGGTACATGTATTAAAGTCCTGTGTAATTTTCAATTCTATCAAATCATGACATACATGCGGGTTACCGTGAGACTTAAGGTGGCTCAAAACAGTTTCCAACACATTCCAAGACTTAGATTTTGATGTGTCATTATAGCCACTCTTCATCAGTTGATGCTACAATCATGGTATCAAAAAACTGCCCAATCACTGGTGAACACGTTGGTATTATTTTTGTGACACAATAGGTTACCATAGCAATACTATGACCTGCTAAAAACACCCTTAATTTCAGCTTTAAGCGCTTATATTTCAAAAACGGCACTGTGAATTTTTTTCTTATAACAGAATTTTGATTAGCAGGATAAGATGTAACTTTTGGCAAAGTTTAAAAAAATTCTGTACATGGGGTTCAGAGCCGTCTTAATTTTTCGAAAAGTTAAGGTTTTCTGTTAGGGTAAAATTAAAGCACTCATCATTCCTCTGCATAATGTTGCTCTGATACTGTATGTCGAGAAAGGCAAGAGTCTGACACCTTTGTCCGGTAGTCAAAGCAATCAGTATCCATGTGTAACTAGCTTTAGGGTAAGATCCTTCAAGTTGATTTGATCCAGAGGCCAAAACAACCAAAACAAACTCAAGTAAATGTTGTTATACTTTGGCACAGGCTTGAGCTTGTTAAAAAATCCTTTAAGATATCTGCATACAAGGAAATGCTCTTCCAATGGGGTATGATCTGGAGCATCTCTGTCATTCACGTCAATGTTGGAAACTGCTGAACGGGCCGTATTCAGTGTAGAGTAACAGACCCATTCTTGAACAGACTGCAAAAAACAAAGTACAACAATTATTACAATGGTATGCAGTCAATCCTGTGACCCTTTACTACAAAACTGCAACCACTTGCTGATGCATAAGCCTTGTATTGCTCCTTTGTGTTGTCTCTCCAAGAGTGCATGATGACGTCGACAATGTCCCGCGAAATTTCTGGGTTCTGCTGGGATTACGTGATAATTTGCATACCAGCAGCTGCACCTGTTGGTGAAGTGGATGAGGGACGTCCAGAGTTGGATGAACAAGATCCTGAGCTGAAGCTTTCAGAAGATGTGGTGTGTCAATTAGTAGGCTCAGTACAGCTGTGAAATTATGGCTGGGTTGTCTGCAGAGGAATCACCAGAATTGCAAATGACCTTTTGCACACTTCTAGAAATAAGGCAAAATGGAGGTAAACCTTAAATTATATGAAAGAAAAAAGGGTGACTGTAATGTGGTTTTATCGAATACAAAAGTAAATCACACGGGACATGCAGTCAATACACACAGCAACCATTTCAATCACATGTTTTTCTCACTTTCTTGCTGACCCATCATGCCTTGCTAACGACGCAACAACAGCGTGACTTGAATGACAAGGATGGCACAGTTGGTTAGTGCGCGGCCTGGGTGCAAGAGGTCCTGAGTTCGATTCCCGGATCTCGCATCCTTGTTTCAACTTTTTTCCTTTCAGTGTACCTTAAGTAGCTTTAATACCCGTAAGACAGAGCGCTGATGGAGAGGGGGGGAATCAAATGAGCGCAGCATTGACCTCAGATTTGTCAGTTTAATTACTGTTACGAGTTATTAAAGTTAAATATGGTCGCTTTACTTTATTTTACTTTACTTTACATAAACATTACAGTGACCATGCACTCAATGGAAAAGGCATCCACAATCTTTGCCATTGGGTCTGGTTTCCACGAGACATAATCCTTTACCCAAGGATGTCTGGCTTGCCAAATAAGGAAACTATTCTCTCAAATACTGAAACTGAAAGCATCAATTGAAGGTTCAAGTTTAAATTTTGACCCTGGGATGTGGGCTGCAGATAACCAGATATCTCTGCCGGTGGCCGATCCCAAATTTCCTTAGTAAGGGAGTTGCATTCTGATGTTCTACATCCCCCCCACCTCATTGAATTAATAACTAGATGCTCCATGAGCATAACCTGGGTTTCCTGTGGTACTTGTTACACAAAAAAGAAGGCACTGAGTTGGGTGGTATTGAACTGTAGCATTCCAGTAATTGTGACCCTCCATGCAAAAACACGTCTTATCGAACGATTAATTTTAGCGAAACCAGGTTTCAAAAGGGTTTCAAAGGGGTTTCAAACCCCATGAAGCCGGGTTTCAGAAGGGTTTCTAAAGGGTTTCATGTTTCTCAAAACGGGTTTCGAAAGAGTTTCCAAAGGGCTTCTAAAGGGTTTCAAAACGGTTTTTGAAGGGTTTCTGAAGAGTTTCAAAAGGGCTTCTAAAGGGCTTCAAAAGGGCTTCTAAAGGGTTTCAAAAATCTTAGAAGGTTTGGAAAGGGTTTCAAAATGGTTTCAAATGGTTTTTAACTCTCTTCAGACGGGAAAAGCTTTGCGGAAAATACATGGCATTCTAATTTTTTTTTTCTTCGCTTGAACAAGTATTAATTACAGTTACAGTGTATGCAGTAAATTATACCTCCGGACTTGGTCGCTCCAAGGTTGTGATTTATCTGCGTTGGAAATAACTTAAACTTAAGTCTGGTTTCCATATGATTGAAGCGATCGGAAGAACACCCTGATCACAACGATCGCTGCGATCATGTTTAGTTTATATTTCCGAAACAAACATTCGCTCTGAAACGTAAACAAAAGCTCATGCAAATTAAACATTTTGGACGGCAGAGTAATAATTTCTTTAAACTGGAAAAGAGGACATTCATAAACAAAATGTCATGAATATTAAAGATACAAAACACGCATTAAAAATTACACGTGAGATTATCAAGCGACAGCGCAAAATTTTAAGACCGGTTTACATGGTATGATTTGTCGGCCCGATTTATCGGGGGACAGCGTTGGAGTGCAAATCCTGCGTGTATTTTGGACAGCTTATGAACGACCGATTCTGTTGCAGTGCAGATTTTTTGAAGTCGGGCCGACACTCATTGAGAAACCGCCATGTCAATCAAAATGGTATGTGAATGAGAATGCGCATAACTAAATGCTTAAAAAACTAAAGCGTTCAAAATGGAGCACACTAAAAGGACAACGGGAATCTCTTTTGAGGAAAAATTCCACGTTTTACACAATTTACACGGTTCGATTTGTCAGCAAGACCTAAATTGGCCAACAAATCAAATTTTTGGTTAAAATTCTACTGCTAGACAATTCCTTGGGTAGGCTGGTAAAGGCATACAAGTGATCTCTCGAAACAAAAGTAATTTGAAAATAATGTTCTTCAATTATTGGAACAGGATAATATGTATCAACGTAGGCTTGCTAATAGAGGTTTTTAAAGTTAAGCAGGGCTTAAACCCTAGGTAGGTTATTGCCATTCTTTACTTTTACTGAATCCAAGTGCAGAGGTGTATTACTTGAGGTGAAATGGAAGAAAACAGAGTTAGGAAGAAATAGCTTCTCATATAGGGGGATTGTGGTATGGAATTCACTGGATAGAAGGACAAGGAACTTGGAAAAGCTAGATGCTTTGAAAGTAGCACTGAACCGCAACAAAACCAGCCTCAACAAAATAACATTTAATAAAGGGACTACAGTAAATCTTAATAAGGATATTAACTTCTTGTATTATTAAACGTTAATATTTACACCTCTTAAAATTTTTTTTTTTTTTGAATCTATCTAAAATTAGTAGGTTATTTTCTCTTGTTGTAAATAGACAGTTTTTTACTTTAGTATTAACGTTTGTATCCTATGTCTTAAAAAGTATTGTAGTTTAATTAGTAGGTTTATATGGTAGGATTTAATTGTATTATTAAGTTTAGCAGGTCCACATCAGCTCTTTAGCTGCCACTACCGACCTGCTTTAACAAATAAAGTATGTATGTATGTATGTATGTATGTATGTATGTATGTATGTATGTATGTATGTATGTATGTATGTATGTATGTATGTATGTATGTATGTAACCTTAAGGTCACAATGTAGCCTCATAAACCTGATAACGTTTTCTAAAGTGTCCATTTTAAAGTGATGGTAAGTTACTGACTCATTTAATTTCTTTAGTTTAAATATAGGTAACCCTGTGAAAGCCATCTTTATTATGTCATATAAAGATAGGAGATAGAACCTGGCCATCCTCATAAGAAGATAACTTAATAGTATTCCTTTTGATAGAAATTTCTTGACTTCTCTCTCAATGATAATCTGTTCAGTTTCAGAAAAAGAACAGTGACAGTGACAGTGGGCAACTGCATCTAATACAACAGAGTCTGATGGGATCCTCCTCCATGCGGAAAGCGAATCCGGTAACCCACCCAGCCTTAAAAGGAGAGTTTGACTTACCTCTGTTTTTGATTCTACTGGATCTTGGTGGACAGCGACTTGGGGTTTTGCTGGGGCCGAACTTGACCCAAGCCTGAGCCTAAAAAGGAATTTTCAGAGGATTTTCCCCTCAAGGAGCATTCTGGCTAAAGTGGCCACAGCGGTGCATACCTCTGGTAGGTTGGACTTTGTAAGGCTCTATTCTCTTCCTTGGTGTAACTGTAGTGCTGTGGTTTTGAAGCCTTGTTAATTCCTCAACTTCCTTGTTGAGATCACATAAACATTGATACAGCAGTAGATGGGTTGCACAATGATCCATATTGATTGTTTAGGTCAGGATGAATAAGATCCTTGCATTTGAAAAGGAATCACTATACCTGTCCTGTCAGCTCCCTTGTCCAAGGGTATTGTCTGGATACATTCTTCAAGTTTAGCTGCAACGGCAGCTGAACCAGTCTCTGAACTTGATTAACCTCCCTCAAGGTCAGCGTAAACTTGTCATGATCATAAACTTGTTTTATTTATTCCTTTACGCGTGTACAAATACCTTTCTTTGCCTCGTCCAAAAGTGCAGCAAACATTGGCTTAAGTTGTGATGGAGGAGTGCCTTGAAGAGCCCCTGGGATTTTCTGCATTTCACCCTGGGATGAAGTTGTCTAACAAAATACGAAAACATAAGAAGTGCTTAAACTTAAATTAATATAGGCTGTTTACAGTATGCAAGGCAAAGTCACTCATCCAAGAGGTTTTTATTTAGGACTCTGGTTTTGCCCGCCTCCTCAAAAACAAACCTATGATTTCATATGACTTAAGTTGATCTGATATGATAATTTGATTTCTGTACATCTGAGACTTAAATTATAGAGTTTGGACATTATCATAAGATTATTATCATTATCATAATTATTTTCACAGCTGCATTGGGTACAACAACTCATACATGTACATCTAGTAAGGAGGATTAAGGGTGCCGATTTGGAACATGAATTTTTGTTCCAGATTCTTGCGGCTTTCCGTCGTACCTAGCTGTAGGAAAAGGCCGCAGATAGCCATGTGTTTTTTGGAGTGGTTAGGGAGATTAAAATGACGAGCGACTGGCTTAGATGCATCCTTGTCATTCTTCTCAACATCGCGAAGGTGTTCGTGGAATCGGTCGCCTAGTCGTCTACCTGTCTCGCCAATGTATAATTTATTGCATAACGTACAGGTTATGCAATAAATAACATTTGCGGAGGTACATGTAAAACGATCGGTGATCTTAACAGATCGCTTAGGTCCCGATATCTTGCTAGTGTTAAGAATGAAAAGACAAGTTTTGCATCGTGAGTGCGCACATTTGAAAGTGCCGGGTTGCTCGTTAGTTTTGAGCGCGCTTCTAACTAAAAAGTTGTCTACGTTTTTGTCACGTTTAAATGAAATAAGTGGAGGTAACGAAAAGATTCTACCAGTCTCTGGTTCATTTTGGAGTAATTTAAAATTATTAAGAATGACACTTTTGACTGCGTGGTTATGAGGATGGAAAGTGAGGGTGAATGGAATTCTGTCATTCTTATCTTTGTAGTGCTGACTGTCAATTAAATTGTTGGGCACGATGATGGCCCGCTTTGATCACAGAGGCAGGATAGCCACGTTTTTCGAAGAACTGGCAAATCTCTGATTTGCTGGAAAAATCGGAGTCATCACTACATAGACGTCGAAGTCTAAGAAATTGAGAATAAGGAATGGAGTTCTTGACATGTGATGGATGTGACGATGAATACAACAAATAACTGTAAGAATCTGTAGGTTTGTAGTGCACACTGGTACATAGCACGTTGCCACTAATCGAAACTTTGATATCTAGGAAAGCCAATGAAGTTTCCGATATTTCCCAGGTATATTTAAGAGGCGGATGAAAAGACTGAATTAACAGAGGTTATAAATTGATTGAGTTCTTCTCTGCTGGATGAAATAGCGCCGATGCAGTCGTAGATGTAGCGGCCGTAGAGTTGAGATTTGGGGCCGTTGTACAGATTAAAATATTGGTGTTCAACATATCCTACAAAAAGATTGGCATAGCTAGGTCCCATTCTGGTGCCCATCGCTACACCATTAATTTGTTTGTAATAGTTGCCGGTGAAAGAAAAACAGTTGAGCGTAAAAACTAGTTCGGCAAGGCGGAGGAGCGTTTCCGAGCTTTTTTCTTTGACAGCGCGTTGATCGAAAAAGTGTTTAATATAAGTGCTTGAAGACCTTCGCTATTGGGAATGACTGTGTATAGAGATGTAATGTCCATGGTGAAAATAAGTTTGTCTTGGCCGGAGAAACTGAAATCGCGGAAAATTTTTAGTGCATGTGTGCTGTCTTTAATGTATGATGGCAAAGATTTGACGCTGGGCGTCATAATCCAGTCTAAGTAGCTGGAAATGAGTTCGGTAGGGCAACTACAGGCAGAAACAATAGGGCGACCTGGGTTGTTAGGTTTGTGAATTTTAGGCAACAAGTAAATGCACGACGTTCTAGGTGTGTTGATGATGAGATTGGTTGCAGTTTCCGGTAATTCTTGATTAGCTATAAGATTTTGAAGGGTCCGTCTTTGACAAGTTTTTGATTTGTGGAGGTGAGATCTTTCTAGATTTTGGCATAAAACGAGGTGTCAAAAAGTTGCCGCAAAGCTTCTTTTTGGTAAAGGTCGGACCGCCAAACGACTACCGCGCCGCCTTTGTCGGCCGATTTGACAACTATGTCATTGCGTTTACTAAGATTTTTAAGCGCCGCCCATTCTTCTGAGGAAAGGTTGGAAATTTTAGTGTTGCGATTGAATTAAGTTTGTGAATGTCGTAACGGCATTTTTTGGTGAAAAAATCTAAAGAGGCGAATTGTCCCTCTGGGGGAGTCCATTTAGATTTGCGAACTTGAAGTGTTTCAAAAATGCCTTTGTTAGAAGTGTCCGAATCATCCTCTTTGTCGTGAAAAAAAGGCTTTTAACTGAATGCGGCGAAGGAATTTTTCAACATCTTGCTTAATAGAAAATTCGTTGGTGCGTTTAGTAATAGGGACAAAATTTAGGCCCTTACTGAGAACCGATTTCTCTGAGTCAGTAAGTGGAAGATCTTCTGGAATTGTAACTACGGTATTATGGCTATGCAATGTAGTATCGTTGGTGATTTGCGGATAGTTTATGATAGTGTACTGATTTCCAAAGCAGTGCCTCGATGTTTTTTTTGGAAATGTACTTATCCTGATTAGGTCATTAACCAAGACAGAAATCTTCTTTGATATGTGGACAAGAATAGAGCTCTACCAAGGTAGGATCTTGCTCAATAATTTTTTAGTCTCGTTCTACATTTTCAAAGCTCAACAAGAGTCGTGAATTCTTTACGGAGAACTTGCTCTCAGGTTTGATCCCCAGATATAAAATGTGCAAACAAAGAAAGGTACATGTATATGTGTACA